>NC_043707.1:23777517-23836813 GCF_006229205.1 Suricata suricatta
GTGACACTTTCAATGTGGTGCTTGAACTCACGACCCTAAGATAGAGAGTCACGTGCTCCTCCAACTGAACAGCCAGGTGCCCCTGGAGATTTTTAACAGAAAGTTTTAAAATATAGAAATGCACAAATAATAAATAATAACACCAATGCCTACAACGCAGAATTCATGCACACTAACAGGTTTTCATGTTTTCTTTAGGCATTAAATTTTTTAAAATTTATTAATTAATTTATTATTTTTTAAATTAAGTAGGCTTCATGCCTGGTACAGAGCCCAATGTGGACTTGAACTCACAACCCTGAGATAAAGACCTGAGCTGAGATCAAGGACCATACACTTAACTGACTGAGCCCCCCAGGCGCCCCACAGGTGTAGGTAGGTTGTTTTTGTTTGTTTTTGGTATTGATTGTTTTTGGAGACCTCTTTAGCCTCTTATATATAATGTTTGATGTTATAATTAAATTTGGAAACATTTTGGCTACTATTTCTTCCAAATATTGTTTATTCTTTCTTCTCATACCTTCTTCTGAGACTCCAATTACACATACATTAGGTGGTTTGATAATATCACTGTATTTGGTATTATTGATATTGAGATGCTATTTATCTCTCTTTTTTCATACTCTCTCTTATTCATTTTTGGGTAGTTTCTACTTATTTGTCTTTAAGTCAGTAATATCTTTACTTTAAATCATCCAATATTCTGCTAGTCACCTGCTATAAACTTTTTAAAATTTCATATATCTTTCAGTTCTAGGGTTTCTATTTGGCACGTTTTTAGATTTTTCATATCTCTTCTGAGATTCCTCATCTCTTATATCCATTTTTCTGGTAAAACCCTTTTACATGTTTCACTTATTTTAAAGTCATTTCCTCTTAAAACCTAAATGTGGATCTTTTTTATTGACTGCCTTTTTTTTCTCTTTTTGTCATCATATTTCCCTATTTCTCACAGGTATATTATTTTTTTTATTGTACAGGCATCCTTTGCTTCACTGAGCTTTGCTTTATTGCATTTGGCAGATGTTGCATTTTTTACAAAGTGAAGATTGTGGCAACCCTACATCTAGCTAATCCATTGGAGCCATTTCTCCAACAGCATTTTTCTCCCTTCGTGTCTCTGTGTCACATTTTGGTAATTCTCACAATATTTCTGAATAAAACTTTCTCATTATTATTATCATGTTTGTTATGGTGGTTTGTGATCAGTGATCATGACTTGCTGAAAGTTCAGATGATGATTAGCATTTTAACAATAAAGTATCTTTTTAAAATTTTTTAATATTTGTTTTTTTGAGACAGAGAGACAGTGTGAGCAGGGGAGGGGCAGAGAGAGGGGAGACACAAAATACAAAACAGACTCCAGGCTCTGAGCTGTCAACCCAGAGCTTGACGTGGGGCTCAAACTCATAAACTGCAAGATCATGACCTGAGCCAAAGTTGGATGCATAACCGACTGAGCCACCCAGGCACCCCATCAATAAAGTATTTTTAAATTTAAGTCGCCTATATTTTTTTAGACACAACGCTTTTGCACACTTAATAGACTATAGTATAGTGTACACGTACCTTTAATGTGCACTGGGAAACCAAAAAAATTCACTTGACTCACTGTGAAGTAAGCTTGCATAGCGACACATGGTAAGGATCTGGATTCTATCATGTTTTTCCGAAGAATGTTGAATTTTATTTCAGGAGGTCTAGCAGATCTGCTGGAAGATCACCTGGACAAAAACTTGGCTTTGTTAGACTGGGTTCATTTTCATTTTAACCCTTAGTCCTAAGGCCTAACCCTTAGTCCTTGGATGTGCTTCTTAATCTTAAGGCCTGACCCTTTTAAAGTTTTGTTGAGAAGCCTAATGTGTTCACCACACCCCTCTGATCTGGGGTGAGTCTTGAACCCTAGAGTCTGTCTTTCTACTGAAATTCCTGTTCAGCATCTTCCGCCTTCCAGCTATTCTTTTCCTCTGTGATCAGTGGAGTTTTTCCCTGTTGCATAAACATTTTCAAAGTCAGCAAGGACTTATGGGGGTGCTTATGTAGAGATTTTATGGCCCCTCCGTTTCCCACACTTTCCCCACCTCTCCATTGCAAACTTCTATGGCAGCTGCAAACTTTCAACTCTGACTCTTCAGCCAAGTAAGATTTGCTTTTTGCTTAGATTCCAATTCCCATGCTTGAGGCTGACTGGGGAGTGCCTTCAGGAGGAAAGCCGGTTAGACGAGAATCTCGTAGAGTTTATTTCCATTCCTCCAAGGCGTGCATTCCCCTAATTTCTGCATGCTTTTGGTTACTGTCTATGGATATTATACAGTTGTCAATATTTTGTTCATAAATCACGATGCTTACAAGCAGGTGGGTTTTGTCTGATACAAGGTACCCTGCCATTATTAGAGCTGGAAGAAAAAAGCATTGAGAAATAAAGTAGTGATGACTATGATCATTACTGCTATTCCATACATTGGATGTCTTAACAAGTGCAACAAAACAAGAAGAAAGAAAAGGCATGTAAACTGGAAAGGAAAACGAAAATCAAATTATTTGCAGATAAGATGGAAATAGAAAATAATCTATTGAAAAACTTGAATTATAATAAGAATTGAAGGATACCAGAAATCTGTTACTTTTTACATATCAGCTTCAGGTCTCTTAAATTACATTTAAAAAAATGTTTTTATTTATTTATCTTTTTTTTTTTTTCTTGAGAGAGAGAGAGAGGCAGTGTGAGCAGGGGAAGGTCAGAGAGAGAAGGAGTCATAGGATCTGAAGACCGGCTCCAGGCTCTGGGCTAGCTGTCATCAAAGAGCCCGACGCGGGGCTCGAACCCTTGAACCGTGAGATCATGACCTGAGCTGAAGTCGGACACTTAACCGACTGAGCCACCCAGGCGCCCCTCTTAAATTACATTTTAAGAACAATAAAGACTTGTTTCAGATGTGGGGGGACTTTACCATCCCAATTCTCGTTCACATGTATCTGGTTTCTTGGAGCAATTTGACTTTTATTCTCTCTCTTTTTTTTATTATCTGGCTAAAAGAGAAGAGATTTCTCTGAGACCACATTTAGAAAAGACAAGGGACCCCTTGCTTGTGGGGTGTGGCATGTGCCCGCTGAAATAGACCAAGGAAGCTAAACAACGAGCTCTTTGGGGGCAAACAGTGTATCTTATTCATCACCTATTCCCAGCAGCTAGCACAATGGGTAGGATACAGAATAGGTCCTGATCAATGTTTACTGGAGGAACATGATTGGTATTTTTAAGTATTTGCCGCTCAGGCATGGGTGAGGAAGCGACTATCTGAAAAGGAACTCTAGGAGGACCCGTACCATTTGCTAAAAGAGCAGTCAGAATGGGAGGATCTTGAACTCGTGCCCACAAAGATTGGGGTGGAGGTTGGATGAACACATGGCAGAGGTTTAAAGAGGTGATTCAAATAACAGCTGGGAATTTGGACTTTGATCTTCAAGGTGGTAAATGGAAGGAAAACTGAAGAGTAATGTGGTAGCCAGCCTCCACGATGGCTCTCAATGATTCTTGCCTCCTGGTTTTCATGCCCTTGTGTATACCTTGTGTTGAATTGAGGCAGGCTGGGGGGCCCAAACGTTATGGTGGAGGTCATGATAGGTCACTGCTAGGGCCAGGTCATAGAAGGCATTGCCGCTGACCGCTGGGTCTCTTGCATCATTAATTCTGGGAGAAGCCAGCTGTCATGGGGGAAGGACTCTCCAACAGCCTTGTGGGAGAACCTCGGAGAGGAGCAATCTGGCCAGCATGGGTTTGCTAACTGAGTGGGCCACCTGGGTAGCAGAGAGTCCAGCCCCCATCAAACCTTCGGATGATCCCAGCCCCAGCAGACATCTGGCTACAAGCCCAGAAAAAACCAGAAAAATCCAACTGAGCCGCTCCTGGAGTTTGGACCCATGGAAACAAGGAGAGGTAATAAATTGCTATTATTATCTTGAGCCTCTTGATTTTAGGGTGATTTGTTACACATACTCTTTGAGGTTTGGGGCTGTAGAATCTCATTCCAGTTCTCTTTAGCTATAACATTCTATGCTACTTTTATTTTTTATTGTATTTTTAACTTTTAAAATCATTTCTTTATTTAATTTTAATTGAAGTATAATTAATAGACGGTGTCATGTTTGTACAATATAGTGATTCAGCAATTGTGGATATTACTCATCCCAATAAGTGTGCTCTTAATCTCCTTTATCTATTTCATTCATCCCTCCACCCATCTTCCCTCTGGTAACCTCCAGTTTGGTCTCTGCATTTAAGATAGCCACTGTGGACAACAGTATGGAAAACAGTATGGTAAAGAAAGAAAAATAAAATTACCATATGATCTAGCAATTCCATTACTGGGTATTTACCCAAAGAAAATTAAAACACTACTTCAAAAAGATATATGCACCCCTACGTTTATTGCAGCATTATTTACAACAGTCAGGATACAGAACAAACCCAAGTGTCCATCCACAGATGAACGGATGAAGAAGATGGGGGTGTATACAATGGACTATTACTCAGCCACAGAAAAGAATGAGATCTTGCCATTTGCAACAACACGGATGGGCCTAGAGGGTATCATGCTAAGTGAAACAAGTCAGAAAAAGAAAAAGACCCTATGATTTCACCCCTACATGGAATTCAAAACACAAAACAAAGAAATAGACAGAAAAAAAGACTCTTAACTACAGAGAACAGTCTGTACTATTTTTCCATTCTAGCACCTGTCTCTGGATTGCCTTTGACATGGCCCCAGCGACTATAGTTCTGACCAGTGTCCAGGCCCATCGAACCTGACGTCGGGGAGGTTGTGTTGAGCAGAAGTTGCAGCATGTGAGTGAGAGAACGTGCCCTCTACCAAGATGCTAAGACAGGAATCATTGCTCCGTGTTTGTATTCCCACCAGCACCGTGCCTGACACAGAGTAGGCAACCTTTAAATGCTATTCGAATCATGAACAAATAAAAGTGAGTTTGCAGAAACATTTTCTCTGGCCCTCTGGTATCTTTTCACAGTCTTCTGATTTTTAGTCTTCCTGGCCTTCTCCTCAGCAGATGGCAGTGTAGTGCATCCCTGAGGTGCATGAAGACCCATCTGTTGAAACAGGGAATCTTCTCTCAAGTTTTATGGCTCTGTTATCTTGGGGATAATTGTTTCTCGCCATAAGCCATAGATTTATATATGACCAGGAAACTGCAACCACAAAACACAGCTTACCATTTCTGAAGTCAGTGTTTCTAGTGACGGTCGACAGAGATACACAAATCGATTTACCTCAGCGTGGTAACAATACAATGCCACCCACATTAGCTCACTAAAAGCTTGTATAAATAGAATTTATTTTCTTTTTAATTTCAATGGTAACCAAAACGTTTGAGGATAGCCCACAAGGCACTGTAAGATCTGGAAAAGATAATGCAAGAACTGTGTAAAAGAGGAATTGACCGGGGGCACCTCGGTGGCTCAGTTGGTGAAGCATCTGACTCTTGATCTCAGGGCTGTGAGTTCAAGCCCTACTTTGGATTCCGTGCTGGATGTGAAGCCTACTTAAAACAAACAAACAAAAGAATTAATCAACAGCATGGATAAACCTTGAAAACAGAATTGCTAAGTGAAAGAGGCCAATCACAATGGCTCACATATTATAAGATTCCATTTCTATGAAATGTCCAAAGTAGGCAAATCTATAGAGACAGAAAATAGTGATTGTCTAGGGCTGGGGGAGACAGGGGACAATGGGGGATTACATCTAAGGCATGAGGAATCTTTTTGGAGGGATGATAAAAATACTCTAAAATTAGGTTGAGAGGATGGTTGAAAAACTCTGTGAATATATTAAATAGCATTGGATTGCATGCTTTAAGTGGGTGAATTGTATGGCATATGAATTATATCTCGAAGCTGTAAAAAAGAATGAATAATGTTCGACTAAAATCTTATTATTCCCCAGGTTTAGCATCTGAAAATGTAAGCCATCTGTGATGAAGATGATGACTTTCCAAAGACGGAACATGCCATTGCCCATACATCCTGGATAGCATGTTCCAGAAAGGATCCATGTAGAAACAAGATTCTGTTAATGTTTGGCAGCCAGTCTGTTTTCTGATCATTGCTGTGGTACTGTGAAGAGTTCATCTGGCCACAGATAACGAGCAGCCGGATGAAAGAGTTATTCTGATCACCTGTCCCACTGCCAGAGCCATGAGGGTCGACCTGGAGGCTGGCATGGTGCCCTCACCATGCTGGATTTAATTAGAAGTCTAAAGGAGTCTGTGGCTATGACAAACAGCAACTCCAGGACAGCACGGGTGGCAGGGTTTTGCTTCCAGTTGTCACTCAGTGTGCATCCAAGAGGGGCCCTCTCCCAATTTGTACAGCAGCTCCAGTAGTAAGCACCGCTGAGAAGGTGGTACTCTCTGGAACCAATAATCTAAGCAATTGTGGGAAAAGAAAAATCCATCTTTAGAGGAAGCATTACCACCTGGGAATTAGGAGGCCTACCTTCTAGTTCTGGCTCTGCTGGTTGAGTTGACCACAATCCTCTCTGACCTTGGGGATGTCAGTAAATCAAACTTCATATGGGAATCAAGTCTTAGAACTGTAAGGTCATCCTCAGTTGTAAATTCCATGAGTTATTGCTTTACACTCTTGGGAACACATGTAGTTCCACTGTTGAAGGCTGAGAAGGTGATAGATCTCTACTTGTCTCTTTCCTGTTTGCTATCTCTGCTGTGTACTAGTTAGAATTTGAAAAGCTGTGGCGACAGTGCCTACTGCCCAGCCAAGGTGCTTGCCAAGAGGGGTGAGTCTGGCAGCATGAGGGGACACTGGAGAAGCTGCCTTTCACAGCTGAAGCCTAGTGTTTGGCCTCTAGGGTTAGCCCAATATCTTAGCTGAGAGGAAAATTCTACCCATTTTGTGATGTTTGCAGGATGGAAATGTAACATAAGCCGTCTTAAATGGCATACCGTGTGAAAGAACATCTTAATGTGTTCTTGCACAAAAAATGATGCTTGGTGTTCTTTCAGGGTCTCTGGTCACTTAACCAGAAACCATGGCTCAGAAAGCCATGTAGTTGCCTGTGGAGGCCTTATTTTCTTCTCCTCTGACGCTCATGGTCCCAGTCCTCCCATTCACAGCCAACTCTGCACAGAGCAGAGGCTCCTCTAGCAGAAGGAGGCACTGGTTGCCCTCGGCAGACCTAAAGACCCTTGTGAGGAGCCTCACGGAAGGAGCCTGGATGGAAAGAACCGTTGTCAGCCTGCAAGGTGGTGACTCAGCATATGTAATATGTATTCATTGTACAAAATGTGGAGGGTACAAAACATAGAGAGAAAAAGTCACCATAGTCTCACCACACTAGCCAATAGTTTCCAATTTTTGAGCATTATTTTAAGTATTAAACATTCTGCTGTGTAATAGCATACATTATGTAATGTAACTTTCACATAGTTCTTTGAGATATGTGCCATCATTTCTTAGCATAGAGGAAGAAATTGTTTCAGAGAAGTTAGGCAACATGCCCAAGGCAGCACAGCCAGTAAGTGGCAGAGCTGAGATTAAAATCCAAGTCTAATCGACTCCAGAGTCATTGTACTAGGTAACCTTCCCTCCTAACATTTTGTATGATTTTCTGCCAGGTTCTATTTTTCTCCTTCACAGTTTTTATTTTGTTTTATCTTTGCATAATTGCAGTCATACTGTGTTTTCTAGAGGTCTCCTACCTGCCAGACTGCCAAGCCCTCAGGGGTTCTTGGGTGTTAAATCTATGCAAAAATTCACACTGTAGACAAAATCATGTCTGGAGAACTCCAGGACACTCTACCAGTATGGAAGGTCTTTCTCTATTTGGCAGAGAGAAGTCATGATCTCTTTTTCAATCTTTCTTCAGTCCCTAATCTCTTGAAGCTTTACTTGCAATCTTTTGCCTAAAAAAGCAGACTCAGAAGAGAGTTATCTGTATCCGGGATGATCCCCACTCAGCTATCCAGAGAGCCCTGGCCGGGAGCCAAGAGGCCTGGCTGCACGTGAGTTTCCAGGCATGTGTGGGCTCCCTCTGACATCAGGTGTATGACAAAGACATACATATCCCAGTAGCCCTGGATGGGGACACTGAGGAACGGTCTGCGTGGGGACCCTGCAGGGAATGCAGCCAGTCCATACCATGAGAAAGCCAGTCAGGAGGCTCCTGCTTGGCGCTGCAGCATGGATCTGCCCCTGGGTACGGCACTTCCCCAATAGGTCTTGCCTTCCATTCTCACTGACTCCTAGAGCACACTCTGTTGTCCCCTCCCCTCCCCGCTGTCTTTTTGTTCTTTCCAGTTTTCAGGAACATCAAATAAAGGCTTTTTCAAGAGGCTCCCTTGAGGCAAACAGCCAAGAAGCAACATCTAGTTCTGCAGTTTGGGCAGGTGAGCCAGCTTGATGGGATTCAGCCACTTTCATAGAGAGAGACTTCCTCAAGATTCGCTGTCCTCGGTCTGACCCCTCACACTTCACAGGACACCAAGCTGAAGCTGTGTGAAAAATCTTATAAAGAAAATGTGAACAAAAATAAAGAGCTCCAAACTCTGCCTTCTTGTGTCTGCTAAGAATATTTACAGACCAGATTATGTCAGAAATCAGAGCCCCAGAAGGGCCGGGACCACAGGTACTCAGCAAGTGTGTCTTGTGTTGAAGCTAGAGAAACTATGATGATTCTTTTTGGTAAAAGGAGAAAGATTTTTCTTTTTTTCTGCGTGTTTCCAAAAAGGGGACACCCTCTGGTCTGTGTCTGGGAGGAGGAGTATTAGGGTGGAAACCTCCACACCCATTCCTACCCAAACCCATTCCTGCCACTTACTTGGTTCTGCAGTTGGGCAGGGTGTGGCTGACATACCCACAACCCAAGAGTCCTTGATCCAAATCATGGGGAGTTGAGTCACTGTGCTTATATATATGTATATATATATGTGTGTGTGTATATATATATATATATACACACACACATATATATATATTCTACCACATCTATCTGAACCATCTGCCTCATGGGTGTTCAAGAGAATCCATGAGCCATCCTCAGCTTCCGGCTCCCATGAGTAAATGTACCCGGGACAGAACAGTGGCCAGTTTCGAGAAGTAACTGGGTATGTGAGGCAGGTCTGTGGTCCTCCATGAAGCTGACAGTATAAGAGGAGACCCAACAGGAATCTTGTCCAAGGCACACGTACAACAGAGTTAAGCAGAAAGCTCTGTTCTTTGAGATCACTAAGTACTGTCTGGACCATTAATGGAAATCATTCTCTGGTATCCATTTAGTGTGTGTTCTCTTATCTACTGGAATCCTGGAGAAAAGAGGGAGTGATCCTTAAGCCCTTTGACCACCTGCAACTTCCAGGGTACTTGTTCTTGAACTTGGGTGCCAACTGTCCTTCACATTGATCTCTACTTTCTCATCCCCCATTAGGGGTATTTTTTTTTCCTGGTCTCAAAGCCCAGAAGAAGCTTCTCCTCATCTTGGTCATATGTGTCAAACCTTTATAACCTCCTGTTTTGGTCCTTGACTGGGACCTACTCATCTTTTTCTCTTATTCATACTATTCTTTTCAGTTTTTCTACCCACTGCAGGTATATGTCAATTGCTGACCCACATCTCAGAGCAAATAGAGACAGATCCACATCTATGATGAGTACACTTAAGTATGCTACACACATGCTGTGTAATGTATACTTGTGTACCGTATCCCCTTAAATGTCCCTGTAACATTTCTTATAGGAGCAAAATAAATTTTGCTCCAGGTGCATTTTATAATTTTATAATTAAAGTAGCTATTAAAGTAATTAAATGTGGTGTTATATAAGAAAAATCTGCTAGCATAGTACATAGTAGGCAATCAATGAATATTTGTTATGAATGGATGAATGAAGGATCTGAAGGAAAAATAAATGATAGCAATAAAAATTTAAAACCATTAAATTTTATTTTTAAAATCACTTTTTAAAGACCTATATGTAATAAGAAATCTCATAAATAAACATTATCATAGTACAGAAAGGTATAATACAGATGATTTTCAAATTTACATATGTTATAGCTATAGTATCTTTGTTAAGAATTCCATTTGCATTGTGTTATATCTACATTTGGTCCAGTAACAGTTAGCTTTTAATTATTTTTATTTTTTAGTTTTTTAAAATTTATTTTTGAGAGAGAGACAGGCAGAGCATGTGTGGGGGAGGGGCAGAGAGAGAGGGAGACGTAGAATCTGAAGCAGGATCCAGGCTCTGAGCTGTCAGCACAGAGCCCAACACCAGGCTAGAACCTGTGAACAGAGAGAGCATGGCCTGAGCCCAAGTTGGACACTTGAACCAACTGAACCACCCAGGTGCCCCACAGTTAACTTTCAAATTAAGCAAAATGACCATGGATCAATTTAGCTTATGCACGATGTGTACGTAGACAGGACCAATGAACTTTTCTTTAACTATTTATTTTTAAATGAAATTTATGCATACATTAAATTTTTTAAAATTAAAATAGTGAGCATTTTCAAAATAAATTCTATGATGATTCATGCTCATAACTATTAATGGTACATCAAAAATGGTGACATAGGTAGGAGAGTCATATGCCTGTGCCTTTATATGCCTGCCTTGCAGGCCAAGTATAAAAGACTACCATTTTCTCTCTTGTTCCAGAAACAATAGGACTTTCATTTCTGGTTAAGATGGGGTAACAGGGACCTGGTTTACTACCCAACCTAAAACAAACAAAAAGACAGACAAACTATATAAAAAAAATTTTCAAGATGCTGGACACCAGACAAAGAATGACAGTTATTCCTGAGAGATTAAAAAAAAAAAAATCAGGTGAGCCTTGCCAGTGCTCAGCATACTCGTTTGAGAGAGTGCCCAGATGGTGTGTCAGGGAAGAGAAAGCCAGACAAGAGCCTGACAGCCTTCCTCAGTTGAGAAGAGATAAGTGACAATCTGAGGAGGATGAAGGAGGCTAGGATTCAAAGGACTGAGCAACAGGGAGGAGAAACCACACAGAGGCATCCTGTGACCCACAAAGGACAGTCCCCGAGTATTGAGCTGGATACGGATTAACGCTTGCATGAGAGAAAACTACTCAAAACTAGTAAGAGAACCATCAGAGAGAACAAGAGGTAACAATGTTTGACACTCACACAGGCTGAGAATAGATATAACTCCCAGCAGCCAGAATAGAAAAACTCATGATTCATGGGACGTTGGGTGGAGTACAACCCAACTCTAATCACTGCTCTGGACTGACCTAACACATCTTAAAGTAAAGACCTAAATATATAAAGCTGTTACAAAATAGCTGTGTCTTAAGGAAAAAATCCTCAAGAATATTCATAATAATTTAAAAATAACTGTCACCCAACAAAGTAAAATTTACAATGTCTGGTATCCAATAAAGGATTATCAGACATGCAAAGAAGTAGGGAAACATGGCCCATAATGAGAAGAAAAATCAATAATTAAAACCAACATAAAGTTTTTAAAAATAGTTTATTGTCAAATTGGTTTCCATATAACACCCAGTGCCTCTCCCCACAAGTGCCCCCTACCATCACCATCACCCCCTCCCTCCCTCCCCCTCCCCCTTCAGTCCATGGTTCATTTTCAGTATTCAGTAGTCTCCCTTTATCTGTGTCCCTCAGTCTCCCCCATTCTCTTTCCCCCTTACTCTCCCCATGGTCCCCTGCCAGGTCTCTCCTGTTAGACCTATGAATGCAAACATATGGTATCTATCCTTCTCTGCCTGACTTATTTCACTTAGCATGACACCCTCAAGGTCCATCCACTTTGCTACAAATGGCCATATTTCATTCTTCCTCATTGCCATATAGTACTCCATTGTATATATATATATATCACATCTTCTTGATCCATTCATCAGTTGATGGACATTTAGGCTCTTTCCATGATTTGGCTATTGTAGAAAGTGCCGCTATGAACATTGGGGTGCATGTGCTCCTACGCATCAGTACTTCTGTATCCCCTGGATTTGTAAATCACTAGCAGTGCTATTGCTGGGTCACTGGGGAGTTCTATCGATAGTTTTTTGAGGAGTTTCCACACTCTTTTCCAGAGCAGCTGCACCAGTTTACATTGCCACCAACAGTGTAGGAGGGTGCCCATCTCTCCACACCCTCGCCAGCATCTATAATCTTTTGATTTGTTCATTTTAGCGACTCTGCCCGGTGTGAGGTGGTATCTCAGTGTGAAAATCAACATAGAGTTGACAAAGATGTTAAAATTAACAAATAGGATATTGAAGCAATTATTGTGATGGTATATCATACAAATAAATTTTGGTCCTAAACCTCTTGATTGGCAAATTCTACTAAACATTTAATGAAAAAAATCATACCAATCCCATTCAAATTCTTCCAGATAATTGAAAGGGAGGGAACATGTCCTAACACATCACCCTGTGTTAAAAGAAAACAAAGAGGGGCACCTGGGTGGCTCAGTCGGTTGAGCCTATGGCTTGGGCTCAGGTCATGATCTCATGGTTCATGGGTTCGAGCCCCGCGTCAGGCTCTCTGCTGACAGCTAGCTCAGAGCCTGGTGCCTGTCTTCAGATTCTGTGCCTCCCTCTCTGTCTGATCTTCCCTGCTCATGCTCTCTCTCTCTCTCAAAAAAAATAAATAAATAAAATTAAAACAAGACAAAGACATTGTTTAAAAAAAAAGCGACATCAACAAACCGCAGGTCAATATCCCTCATGCATATAGATGCAAAGATTCTAAACAGATATTTGACAAATAAAACTAACAATATAAATAAGAAGGATAAACAAATGGAGATTATCCCAAGAATTAAAGGCTGTTTTAACAATTAAAAATCAACCAGTGTTAATTCAATCTTAATAGACACAGTAAAATGCTTACAAAATCCAACATCCATTCCTTAAAAAAGCTTCAGAAAACTACGAATGGAGGGTAGCATCTTCAATCTGATAAAAAGCATTCTGCATTTCCCCCTAATTTTAGGAACAAGATTAAATGTCCGCTTTCGCCATTCTAATCAACATTGTACCAGACGTTCTGGGCACAATAAGGGAATAAAAAGAAATAAAAGACATCCATATGGGGGGTATTAGAAAACTAATACTATGATTTCAAGTCTTACTATAAAGCAATAGTAATTAGGACAGTGTGTTATTGGCATAGAAGTAATAAAAGGTCATTGGAATGGAATGGAAAGTCCAGAAATACATCTGCACTTATATGGACAATTAATTTTCAACAAACGTGCCAAGTCACTTCAGTGAAGTAAGGCTAGTCTAGTTTATTCAATAAACTGAACATGGATGGACCTGGAAGACATTATGCTAAGTAAAATAAGTCACTGAGCTATGTGAAATAATAAGACATCACACTAAGTGAACGTGATTTTTCACAGAAGCAAAAATGTATTAAATACCAAAAGCATGATCCATACAAGTGTAAAGTGATAGAGTTGTTCATCAAACATTTAAAAATTCATTTGTCTGTAAAATGAACTGTTAAAAGAATAAAAAGACAAGGCATAGAAATGTATTTGTGGGAGAAAATACTGGCGAAGCATATATGTTATAAAGGTTTTGTATCCAGAATACATAAAGAATGTTCAAAACTCAATAAAAAGCAAACAAACAGGGGCCCCTGGGTGGCTCAGTCGGTTAAGCATCTGACTTTGGCTCAGGTCATGATCTCTCAGTTCGTGGGTTCAAGCCCTGTGTTGGGCTCTGTGCTGACAGCTTGGAGCCTGGAGCCTGCTTCAGATCCTGTGTCTCCCTCCCTCTGCCCCTCCCCTGCTCACACTCTGTCTCTCTGTCTTTCTAAAATTAAAAAAACAGTAAAAAATTTTTTAGAAAAAAAAGCAAACAAACAATGCATTAATTGGGTAAAATCTATAAACACATATTTCACCAAGAACTCATATAGATGGCAAATAAGCTAATGAATAAAAAAAATCATACATTAGTCTTTAGGGACAAGCAAATTAAAACTATAATACACATCCTGTAATTTATCATTTTAATCAGATTATTTGGAAATGTTGATTTTATTTTTACTCCCCAATTATTTTTGATACACCTGCAATTCATCCCTGCACACCAAGGGAGACTCAGTGGTGAGGCAGTATTGGAAGACTGGCAGACAGGTACCCCCACTAGGCTTTGAGACGTCAGGGGCTTCCTCTGGGCTTGATACCCTCAGTGAGATAGATCTGCCCAGAATGGCTGGACTGTTGATGGCATGTGCTGATGACAGATATATTCTCATTAATTCAACTGTCAATTCATTCAGTTTTCACTTGCCTTTTGTGTTCCAGGCAAATGTTCTAGGCCCTGAAGATATTAAGATAAATAGTATACAATCCGTGCCTTAACAGATCTTAGAAATTAGCGAAGAAGGTAAGGGTGTCAGGAAAATGCTTTGTGAATTCAAGTGTAATAGGGAGGTTGCAGAGAGGAGAATTTGGAGAAGCACACGTTGCTCTGGGAGGAACCAGTAGACGTAGAGATGACTCTTGGCAAGATGGTAAAAGCAGGAGCAGGTGAAGACCTCTAGGAACATCAGTGAGGTCTTTTCTAATTCTCCTGTGAACTGGTTTCTACACACGTCTCTTCCCTAACCCCAGTCCCCAACTTGTTCTTTGCTTCTTCTGCCCTTTAGGTCTCAGCTCAATGGGTCTTTTTCTCTTCCGTGTTCTCAGGACATGCATCTTTCCTTTGTAACACTTATTCTAACTGTGGTTTCGCACTTCTGCATGCACTGTTTTGTTATTTTCTCCCTACAATGGAACATAATCTCCAGCAGAAGACTCTCTCTGTCTGATCTGTTAACTTTCTCCACCTCCAGTGCCTTGAACGGCATCTGGCACATGGTAAGCGCTCAGCACCCTTTGTGCAGAGTGAATGAGCGGAGAGTTTGAAGAGAAGCTGGGAAAGCAGCTCTGAATGATACAGGTTGACAGCGTTTGAAGGCTGAGGGGGTTGGCTGTGCAAACCTCCAAAATGCTGGCAGGCTTGGGCTGAGATGAGCTGTGAGCATGTCCAGAATTCCACTATCTTGAGGGACTTGGGAGATCTCAATCAAGAGATGCCTCACACCAGTGCACTTTGCCCAAGGGCTGGATTTTGTCAGCCAAGGTCACTCCAGAATCCCCGGGAACTCTCAGCCGTATCCACAACAGATGCTCTTCTTCCACGTTCTTCATATTTCTTTGTGGGAGCCAGGCTTGTCCAATTTTGAAATAATTTTGGGCATTCTGTGCAGGGCACATGTGCCCCAAAACTCATTTCCTCAGGGAATTCATGAAGATCTGCTTGAGCAGTGTGAAAAGTAAATCATTTTAATGCTTTTTATTTATTTTTGAGAGACAGAGAGAGAGCAGGGGAGAGTCAGAGAGAGAGGGAGACACAGAATCTGAAGCAGGCTCCAGGCTCTGAGCTAGCTGTCAGCACAGAGCCCAATGCGGAGCTCCAAACCATGAACTGTGAGATCATGACCTGAGCCAAAGCCAGATGCTTAACCGACTGAGCCACCTGGTTGCCCCAAAAGTAAACCATTCTAGAGTGGAGGAACACGATAGTGATACACCCACATGATCTGCATTTGAGTTTGCCTCACTTTCCAGCTGTGTAGTAGTTATTTGGAAAATGATATAAAATTATCTTTGTTCAAACTTTTGATGCAAAGATTTAAATTAGAGAAGGTCAATAAATCAATAAATGATTTAGGATGAACACGGGCATATGTTAAAAACCCAGTAATTGGTAGTGTTGTCAGAATTACCACTATAAATACTATCTTGGGAGGACTTGATCTCCCAGGTTTGGGAGGGTCCAGAAAGGATCGCTGGAGCAAGTATCCCTTGATGCATGTCATTAAGTAAGCAAAGGAATAACCCAGGTGAACAAATGGTGGGGGGGAGTGTTTCAGAGTCAGGGAATAAGGAAGCTCAGGCAAAGTCAAGGACGGAAGAAGCTGGTGTGTTCAGGGGTCTGCATGGACCAGAGTGCTGGGTACCTGGGGTGTCACTATGGGCTTCTGAACACTGCAGGCCGGTGTTGGAAGTCATTTCCCTGAGAACCTCGTTTTCCTCAGTCCTAAGGAGACCTTTACAACCCATACACAGAGTTAAGAAAAACATCTAAACCTTGGAAATAAGGCAAAGAAAGAACAACATCTTCTTTCAATGTCACACAGGGGCATTGCTGAACAGGCCCCAAAGCATTATTTAATTATAGGGGAATGTACCTTTGTTTGACTCACTATTCATCATTGATTAAGAGCCCAGACGTTGTGGAGTTACATGTTAACTCGACCATTTTTTCCTGGTGGAGATGCAATTGATTTCTGCCTGGCAAAAAAGGGAACTCCAAATGTCTTACTTGCACTATCAGACATTAGCCAGTGTTATATCTAACCTCACAACTGTATTATAACATGCTTTTTTCAAAAACCTATAAATACCCAGTTCCTCAAATGCCTTTTGAATCAGCTTTACCTAACCCTGTGATTCTCTCATTAATAAGTCGAATAAATCTTTGACATGTGTTCATTCTATATTTGCATGAAAACCATGTAATTAACATTTTGACCCTGGTGTTTCAGCCAAAAATACCCATGAAGGAGTGAGTGATACAACTGGAAAGCTTAGAACCATTATTTTTCAGTTTTAGTCTTGGGATACTCAGCTGAAAGGGGACTAGGGAGTAACTTGGAATGTGGGAAAAATTACTTTGAAGATTAGTAGGGAGCATTGCAAGTCATGCGGGCATCTTGGGAGTTTGGCAGCTTTGGCTGGTGGGCAAAGCAGCTGATTGAGCCAAGCATGGGTGCATGAGTTTGTATGAGGCCAGCATGGATCCTGGCCAAGCAAATGGGACAGACAGGAAGGTTCCCTGCAGCAAGTAAGATCAAAGTCAGACCACCAGCAGCATCTCTCCCGGTATGTTGCCAGATGTAAATCTGTTTAAGGCAGGACTTGAGTCAACACCTGGTCAACATCCAGGGATATAGGCAGCAGGCCCCACCCCCTGTGGGAGGTTTAGCAAGGGTTTTCAGCCTGCAGGAACCTATGTTCTGATGAAAAACTGGAAACAAGGCAAAAGGACCATCTTTCAGATCTGGCCAATGGGTTGGGGGGCAGGTAGGAGTAGGGAGATGGCAGCCCAGGAACATGTGGGGTCCTGGGGGCTTAATCCCAAATATTGCAATTGTTGTGCCTGGGATGAATAGGTCTTTCTGCATTGTTTCATTTTTCCATTCATTCATTTATTCAACATGGATCTCATGCCTAGTAAATGCCAGGCTCTGGTGGCAGGTGGGGAGATTTCTGTGACTATGGTTGACAGGGCTAGGGAAGGCAGTCTTTATAACAGCTCATTTCCCTTGCCTTCACTGAGGTGGGATTGGGAGACAAGAAGTATTCTGTTTACTAAGATTAACTCGGACCTCGTTAGGATGCTCAAGTGGTAGACAAGTGTCCTTCTTGTTAACTTTCAGAATTCCCCACCCTATATGTCAGTGCCTCTCCAACATAAAGCTTGGGAACAAGCTTCCCCAGATGCCCTTGCAGCTAGAGGCAGACAGGTGACTGAAGCTCTGCTGTCACGTGCTCCCTGGGCAAACTTCACTTTGGAAGCAAGTGACCCACAGAGGCAGGGGACGACATGGGCTCCACTTTGGCAAAGGTGGTGCAGAGCCACTTGGTCTCCAGAAAGAGTGCAGGCCCAGCCTATGCCCAGTGATGAAGTGGGGATGTTTCCTCACAGAGCCTGGGGGATAAGCACCTGCTGGCTGCTGGCAGCCTATCTGCAGCATTTGGCTCAGGCCAGTCACCCTGCAGCCCTGAAGGTTTCCAGGCTCTTAATGGGCTCCCTCTCCAGAGGATATTCCAATCAAACACATCTGTCTCCACTTACGGATCTACCTGGCCATCTAGAGATGTTTCATGCAAAAGACATTCTGGAAAGCATTTAGAAAATCCTGTAAGCTCTGTCTTGCCTGTTTCTTTAATCAAAGTGTAGGTTGATTAATGACATTGGATCCCTTTCCTCAGGGAGAGAACTGTGATTGGTTATTATTAAAACAGAACCTCATTCTGGATATGAATTTGCCTTCCCTGGTCACAAAGCTTCTGGCAACATTATTTGTGGACTTACAGAAAGCTTTACTCACCATTATGATATCTCACATAACACTCTTTAAAAATTAACTAATCAAGGAGCTCATTTACAGCAAACGAAGTAAGGACATAAAAAAACTAATGTTGTCTCTTGTATTGCCCAGCCTGACTCAGGGTGTGCCTGTGGCTGATGAAAAGCAGTCAAGAAATCTACCCTCACTGCACACCCTTCCAGAGTAGGTAGATAGATCAGATCAGATCATGCAGTAGTCAGGATGTGCCATGTTTCTATGGTCATTTCCCAAATACATGCTGTGAAAAAAAAACAACAACCAAATACATGCTGTGCTATTTACTCTATATACTGAGTAGACATTTTGGGCCAAATACTTTTCGTGAATTACTGCACATATGCAGTTCTCACAATAGCCCATTTTTTACAAGAAAAACCAAGGGCCAGAGAGGATTAAGTTTCCCAACACTACATAGCTAATTGCTTCAGAATTGGGCTGGGAACTTACTCATGCCCATATTCTTTTCACTGCATTATGCCCCTTCTTTTTACGAAGAACTGAATGGGGAGGTTTTATTTGTCTGCTTATTTATTTATTGAAGTAGAGTTGATGCACAATGCTACATTAATTTTGAGTGTGCAACACAAGGGTTTGACAAGTCTATACATTATGCAATGCTCACTATGAGTGTAGCTACCATCTGTCACCATACAACGCTATTACAACATCATTGACAGCATTCTTTATACTGTATTTTTCATCCCTGTGGCTTATTCATTCCGTATCTGGAAGACTGTATCTCCCACTCTCCTTCACCCATCGTGCCTATTCTCCCACTGAAAAAGAAAACTTTTACTTTGTTTCTCATGGTTATCCCTCTTCCCTTCCTCTACTTTTATCCTGATTTCAGAATTAGAGCCATTCTCCAAATTTTCAAATGACATTTGAGAGTAAGGGGTTGCTTATGAAGTATCCCATTAAGAAAAGAAATACTGATTCAGTCACCATCCCTTGACTGAATTCAAACAAGATTAAAGAAAGAAATTTTATAACTTATTATAAAGCTACAGTAATCAAAACAGTGTGGTACTGGTGCAAGATAGATAGCTATATCAGTGGAAGAGAACTGAGGATCCAGAAATAAATCCCACACATCCATGGCCAATGTATTTTGAAACAGATGTCAAGATCATTCAATGGGAAAAGAATCCCTTTTCAACAAACGGTGCTGGGACAACTGGAAATTTACTGAAAAAGAATGAAGTTGAACCCCTACCTCACACCATATAAAAAATTAACTCAAAATGGATCAAAGACATAAGTATAAGAACTAAAACCATAAGACTCATAGAAGAAAACATAAGGGAAAATATTCATGACCTCAGAATTGGCAATGGATTTTTAGATATGACATAAAACGTACAAACAACAAGAGAAAAACATAGATAAATTGTACTTCATCAAAATTTAAAGCTTTTGTACGTCAAAGAGCATTATTAAGCCATAAAAAATAGTGAAATCTTGCCATTTGCAACGACATGGGTGGAGCTACAGAGTATAATGCTAAGTGAAATAAATCAGTCAAAGAAAGACAAATACCATATGGTTTCAGTTACATGTGGAATTTAAGAAACAAATCAAATGGGCGAAGGAAAAATATAAGAGGGAGAGAGAGAAACCAGAGTAAGAAACAGACTCTAAACTATAGAGAAAAAAGCTGATGGTTCCCAGAGGGGAGGAGAGATGGAGGAAAAGGTGAAATAGACGATGGGGATTAAAAAGTACACTTATCATGATCAGCACCAGGTGATGTATAAAATCGTACACCTGAAACTAATATAATACTCTATGTTAACTATACTGGAATAAAACTTTAAAAACTTAGTTTAAAAATGTGTTCTGAATCCTCAAAAAAATCAGAGAACATTATTAAATAAGTGAAAAGACAACCTACAGAATGAGAGAAAATATTTGGAAATCATATGTCTGATCAGGGTCTTGTATCTAGAATATATAAAGAATTCTTATAACTCAACAGTAAGAAGAAAACCTAATTCAAAAATGGGCAAAAATTTGCATAGATATTTCTCCAAAGAAGATATGTAAATGTCCAACAAACACATGAAAATATGCTCAAAAATCACTAGTCATTAAAGAAATGTAAGTCAAAACCCCAATAAGATAGCATTTCACAGCCACAATGACAGCTATTAAGAGGAAAAAGATGTTTTGTAGAGAATGTGCAAAAATTAGAACTCTTTTGGGGCACCTGGGTGGCTCAGTCGGTTAAGGGACCGACTTGGGCTCAGATCACGATCTCACAGTTTGTGGGTTCGAGCCCCGCATCAGGCTCTGTGCTGACCATTCAGAGCCTGGAGCCTGCTTCAGATTCTGTGCCTCCTCTCTCTCTGCCCCTCCCCTGCTCATGCTCTGTTTCTCTCTGTCTCAATAATAAATAAAACATTAAAAATTAAGAAAAAAAAGAAATTGGAACTCTTATACATCGCAGATAGGAATCTAAAATGGTTCAACCACCGTGGAAAACAAACGTAAGTTTAAGTTAAACATAGAATTACCACATGACAGAACCATTCCACTCTTAGATCTATATCCTAAAGAATTGAAAACAAGTACTCAAACAAATATTTACAGCAGCACTATCCACAGGAGCCAAAGGTAGAAACAACCCAAACATCCATCAACAAAGGATAACCAAATCATGGTGCATATATACAATGAAATATTATTTGATCATAAAAAGGAATGAAGTCCTAATATGTGCAACAATGTGGATGAACCCTGAAAATATTATAGTAAGTGAAAGAGACTGGACACAAAATGTCACATATTATATGATAACATTTAAGTGAGATATCCAGAATAGAAGAGACAAACCCATAGAGATAGAACACAAAGTGTGGTTGTCAGGTACTGGGGTAGAGGGGAGTGGAATGTAACTATTTAGTAGGTACAGGGTTTCCTTTTGTGGTGATGAAAATATTTTCAACTAGATAGATGTGGTGATTGCACAAAATTGTGGATGTATTATATGCCACTGAGCTGTTCACTTTAAAATGATTAGTTTTATGTTATGTGAATTTCACCTCAATAAAAATCATCTTTAAAAAAAGCTTAAAGAAAGATAACAGTCAGTTCCATAGCAGAGGACTCTACCCAGGGTATGTTGCTAGATAGGAGTCCAACTCAAACATAAGCAGCAAGGTGAGGTTAATTAGGGGTATATCCAGAGGACTATGGTGAAGGACATAGACCCCTGGTCCTGGGTGGCCCTCTGCAGTAGACCTAGAAGTGGTGGTTAGCCCACTGATTCTATGGCTCCTTGGGAGTTAATCTGATCCTCTGGAGTTTTTGCAAGGCTCTCTCTCCAGCTCCTCCTCCACCTGCCTGCTTCGCCAGAGAGGCCTGGCCGGGCTCCAGGATGCTCACAGCACACTTCTCCCTCTTGCAGTCTGAACAGGCAGCCTAGCCAGTGTCTGGCACGACTTCAGTGGGCTCCAAGGGGCCAGGCCAGGGCCGGCTCCGGGGTGGGGCTCCCCGGCTGTGTGGACGCTGCAAATCCATCTCTTCAGCCCAGCTAACAGCATCGGGACCACTTTGGCAGCTCCAGGGAAAATATTTGGAATCGCCTCCAGGAACATAGGTAAGTGAGAGGGTCTCTGATCCCTGGGGACCCACAAGGGGAATAAACAGGCTCTCACACATCCGAGAAGTGTGTGACTCCACACTGGTGTCCTTATTTTAGACCCACAGGAGGGCTTGCAGCTGTTCTCCAAGCATGGGGATTGGGGTATTTTAGGGACATGCTTCTGGTTAACTTCTACTTGATCTTCAGAGCTCAACATAGATATCACCTTCTCCAGAAAGCTTTCCTAAGTCCTAAGTGCCCTTTCTCTGTGTCCTTAAACATCCTGACCTTCTCTGTAGCACTTTCTGTACTATATTGTAAATGCCTAAAATGATGTCTCAGCTCCCCCCCCCCCCCGCCCCGCTAGATTGTGGACTCCCTTGTGGCTGGGTACTCTCCTCCAGGTGTCCTCTTACCTCCGATGTCAATGGCCCTGTAAGTACCTTAGGTGCCTCCTGTTGACCAGGGGAAGGAGGGCTAATCCTTTCTCTTACCTCACCAGGCAATTGCATGTTCACATGTGCACACACATGTACAACACACACATGACCTCGAGGGAAGTTCAGTGTGTTCTTCAACCCAGATCCTTGTGATAGAATCTAAACTAGACAGAACTGGGGTGGTAATGGGTTGAGGGGGTGGGCATTGTTGCTTCAGACTAATTATTTCAAACTCCTGCATCATACCAAGCATGAGTCCTTCCTGCCCAGAACTTTAGGGTGTTGGCACCTACATGGAGGTCCTCTTGGCTGACCAGATCTCCCACTCGGACCTATTTTTTATGCTCATTCTGCTTCGTGTTGTTTTCTTCCTTTCCCAGGCTGGGACTATTCCCTTGGTTGGGGAATCCTAGCTTCTCATTGTGTTAAAGTCCCCAATTCATTTTACTACTGCTCAGAATGAGGGGGAGACTTGAGTCTAGAAGTTAGAGAAGAGAAGGGAAGGGACCCTTTTCTGTGTAGGAAGCTTTCTTTGTTTTTTTTTTTTCTTTTACTTTATGATCATCCTAAATGATGTTATTATTTTTTTATTTTTTTAAATTTATTTTTGAGAGACAGAGAGAGACAGTGAGAGAAGGGAAGAGTCAGAGAGGGAGGGAGACACAGAATCCAAAGCAGGTTCCAAGTTCGGAGCTAGCTGTCAGCACAGAGCCCAATGTGGGGCTTGAACTCACAAACCATGAGATCATGACCTGAGCCGAAACTGGATGCTTAACCAGATGAGCCATCCAGTCGCCCCGCCAAATGACTTTAAACAACAAATCACTTATACTGCAAGTGTTAATCTCCTGCCCACAGACTTCAATGATCTACATACAAGATTCATGTCTTACGGCTAGCATAATTTTTGGACTTTATTATGCTGGAAGAGTGTCTGTCTCTTTCCCGACCTTGACTGTGATATTACCAAACCCTCTTCTAATGGTTTGACCTTGGAGGGCTGTTTTCAATTCCCACTTCTCATTTCCCCTAGCTACAGCAATTAGGGGTGTGGGTGAGCAGAAATATGTTAATGTTGGTGCAAATAGGCACAAGCTAGGTCTGAAAACTCAGGGGTGTCTAGGCCACTAGCAAATGCAAGAGGTCACTGCTACAGTCTTCCAAAAGGTCCAGTAAGACACATTCTCTAGGTTCAGAAGCATGTAGTCTAGTGTGTCTTTGGGAGCAGAGTGGTCTCTGGAAACTTACAATATAGTAAACTTAGGTGAGATGTACATGATGCGTTTAGGGCACAGAGAATGGGAGCCTAACCTTGTGTATGGCAGAAGACTTCCTGGATGAGGTGATGTCTGACTTCAGGCATAAAGAACAAATAAAAGTTATCCAGGAGCATGTCCATCGGCATTCTGACTCCTTGAATTCTCTTTTCTTTATCCAGCTCTGGGAAGACCAGAGAAAGGCATCTGAGATGCCCTTCTATGCTTTGCCCAGGATATTTGGGTTTGGTAGCCTGGACTCTGAAGCATTAACTGGACTGAGAGTACCTGCACATGGGACTCTGGGCAGATGTGGTGACATCGAGAGGGGCTAGGGATTCTCAGAAAGTCTCAAAAAGTCAGGGGTTGACATATGTGGTAGGACCATAATTTCTGTCCAGGAGATTCTCAGATATGAATCCCAGTTTGGGATAAAGGACATTGGTGGTTTTTAAAAATTAAAATTTTTTTTTAACTTTTTAATGTTTATTTTGAGAGAGAGACAGAAAGTGAGCAAGGGAAAGGCAGAGAAAGAGAGGGAGACACAGAATCTGAAGCAGCCTCCAGGCTCTGAGCTGTTATCACTGAGCCCAATGCGAGGCTTGAACCCATGAACTGTGGGTTAAGAAAACAAATCAGTCAGACAAGCCTGTATATACAGATGTAAGCTGAGGCTAGAAGAAACCCCAAGGGCATCCCATTACCCTTTGACCTGAGCCAAAATTGGACTCTTAACTGACCAAGCCACCCTGGTGGTCTCTGTCTTCAGCACCTTTTCTATGTGATGGTATCTGTCTCAAGGACTAAAATTTAGGAATCCAAGTGGATTCATAAACCAAACTAGCAGTAACTGTTCTTCCTATGGCTGAAGAAGGGAGCAGGGGATATTGCTCTAATTTTACTTGAGTGGTGTACTTCCCAAAGCTGAAGTTGTTCAGACTACACAGTTACTTGGAGCAGCTTCAATCAGAGGGTCTTGAGTGGGCTTGTTCAATGGATAATCTCAGAATGCTAAGAAAGGTTTAGTTCAGTAGTGGGCCATACGGAACAGAGGGCAAGCGGAAAAAGCCAGGAATATGAGGGATTAGCAGGAGTGAATGGGCTAGTAATGGGATGCCCTTGGGGTGGATGTGCCTAATATTGCTACTTCCGCACCATTGTATAAATCAAGGAAGGACTTCCACCCACCTCCTCCTTCCCTCCCTCTTCATCCTCCTCCTCCTCATATTAGCATTACTGTTGGTGGGACTCAGTGGTCTAGGTGGACTAGGGGAATATAATGTACCAAATAGGAATAGGCTTTTTTATTTTGCAAAGTAATACTAGTGCTACTTTGCCCTGGCTTTTAGCTGTGTCCCTGAGTCCAATTGCAAACAGAACACAATAAAAAGATAATGTATTCATTTATGGCAATACAAAGACCCAACAGAGCCTCACATCATGGGTTTTCTATGATTTGGGTTACTCATACTTCCGGTGACCCCTCCCAGAGTGGGAGGGAGACTCTGAACATTTGCCTCTTCTGCACAAGCTATGTGGGGGCTGTGGGAGTTGGGGCCAATTTGCTGTAACTAACAGCTAGATAGGGACTCAGTAAGAAATGAGATCTATTCTATTCCCAACCAATTCCAATTCTGCCACACCAGATCCCTCCATGTTTTTCCTTTAGGCTCTCAGTGATCTTCCTCCCTCCCCTCTGGGCTGTTCCTGGATTTTTGGAGTTTTCTAAGTCCCTGGAAGAGATGGTGGCTGCCTCCGTGATGGTCTTTACCTTTTAAATGTGCTAATTCTCTAACCTGAGAAGGAAGTGAGGGGACCCAGTCTTGGCTTCCAAGGTAGCCTGCCCAGTTTGAGCCCCTGCAGCCCAGCATCTGCCCCAGCTGGGCCTTTTGGGGGAGACTCAGAACCCAGTCACCTTAGGGTATAAAGAAGCAGGTGGTGGAGAGAGAAGTTTTTGCCAGGCTTTTGTTGGTAATGAATGGAAATAAACTTTAATGGCAATGACCCTTGGATGACGCCATTTGGAGAGACTACTTCTCTGTGCTTTCTTTCAATGATGAGCATGTATTGATTGTGTAGATGTTGCATGGAAATTAACAAGGACTCTGGCCAGGGAAAACATAAATCCAGTCCAACCTCACAATGGACTGTAAGTGGCCCAGCTGGAGAGAATCACATGGGGGTCTTTTGGTTGGAGGAAGGGAGTGGATGATTTGAGCAGCTCCCATTTCATTTCCTACCCAAGCCTCTTTGCATGACTCCCATCTTTTGGCCAGAAAGGACCCTGATTGCAGAACTGGTTGGTGGCTGTTCACATACCCCTGACAGGGCTGCCCTTTGCTCAGACTGTACTGCTTGACTATAGCCTTCTCTCCACAGTGAGTTTTTTTATGCTTGGAATTGGAACACTGGGACTGTGGACATCACTCTGCTTTGTTTCTTCTAGCCTCAGCTTACATCTGTATATACAGGCTTGTCTGACTGATTTGTTTTCTTAGAAGCCAATGGTTTTATTGTTGAGTTTGGCATCTCCTCCGGCTATGAGATAAGGAGAGGAAGTTGGGCCTTTGAGCGTCAGTAGATGGCCTTGCCAAGTGACAGCAATGTGATTTAAGGAAATGACACTGCCACTCACAATATGCATTATCCAGAGCACCCTGCTGGGGCTGCTGTATTCTGAGAGGCTCAGATGGCATGGCCAGCTGTGCTGGTACCCAAGGTCAGGTGGATGGAGCAAGGCTATCCATTAAGCTGTTTGTGAGCCTCTCATTACCTCTAGGAAATTCACCCAGGGATGCTCCCCTGCTTCCCCAAACTGCTGCATTAGCCAGTGAGTATGGGGACCCAATGCTTATGAGTCAGGACATAGAGGGATCTCCAATGGCTCAGAGCTCCCCAGGCCTTGGGAACACTTTTATCTGTCAGTCCAGTTCATTCTTTGAACTGCCCTTGCATAAGGTATTCTGTGGCACAAGAGCGCTGCCCTCTCAGTTTAGGAAGTGGGATAGAGAGAAGGAAGGAGGCAGGCAAGAACTGGAGAGAGAGAAATCTGAGATGGTTGGAAAGAATGAATCAGGGAGCACCCGTTTGTTCTGTTTCTGTCATTTGCAAATCCTCTGAACCCTTGAAATTCAGGGCCATGGAGCAAAACCCAGATTCACTGGGGATTCAGGAAGGCAAAGCTCTGTGCCCAGCCATCAGGGAGGAGAAGGCGTGGAGCAACACCTGTACAAAATGCACATCTGCCAGGTGAACGTGGCTGTGGAGGCTGATCCATGATGTCAGAGGACAGGGCATCAGACCTGATCAAGAAGTTGCATCTGGTACCCAAGAAGACCTCGTTTATGCAATTGATCCCATGTGTTCACAAAAATCTCAAGGGACAGTGGGTGCAGAGATTTTCATCTCCACTTTATTACCCATGGAATGAGGTGGATTTCTTTTTATTTGTAAGACAGTGCTGTGACTTTGGTGGCTTAGTAAGCTGGTGGCTCTGAATCTTGTGCACCCATATTCCATGTTCATGGAAATGAATACCTTTTCTTCAAAAAAGTCCTTTCCTACCATATAGCAATTCATGAGCAAGACTAGAGAAGCAGTTGCTTCCAGGAGGCCTGCTGTCCTTGCATTTGGGTTGTGCAGCCTCATTCTGTGGGGAAGGTCTCAGTGAGATAGCTCGAGACAGTTTGCCCAATGTGAGAAAAGTTAAAAAATCAAGAAATCATTACTTGTGTATTATTCTAACAAGTAAGACAACTATTTACTTATTGAACAGTTCTTCCCTTGGCAATAGGACATGAGTGGCTACAGATTGTTGGCATTTTATTAGAACGTCACAGGTGTGACTTCTACAAATTTTGCATTTTTCACCAGGGAGTTAACCTTACTTAGCTTGTCAATGTGGAAGTATATCCTCCAGTTAATTTGAACAAGAGTTTGTTGTACCAGAAGCACCCCGTACCAGGCACTAAGTACAGGAAGGTAAAGAACACCTATTGTTACCCTTGTAGAGAGGAAGACAATCATGCAGGAGGAAAAAAGGCTACATAGTATGGTGATGGCCACAGGGAAAGTAGGTACCTTCTCTGCTTGGGTGGGGGAAAGAAAAAGTAGGGGGAAAGGTGGTCCTTGTAGAAAGTCTCCCAGAGAATGTGACATCTGAGTAGGGTGCTGGCAGATAAGTTGGAGTTCACTAAGGCAGCAAGGGGGGATATTTGAGGCTGGAGGAACAGCATGTGCTAAGGCTTAGAGTTGTGTAAGGATGTCTTTTATGGGATTTGCAAGTGGTCTCACGTGGCTGCAGCTGGTGAAAATCAGGAGAGCTCCTAGAAGGAGAGGTAACAAAAGGTACATTGATGCCAGCAGCTTATGAAAGATCTTTTAGGTAGATTAAAGAGTTTGATTTTATCCCAAATGCCACGGATAACAAATGTTTTATATTTTAGAAAGATTGATTCCATTGTACTCTGATTGTATACCCTTGTTCAATTTCCCTTCTTTGCTTGGATTATACAACAAATTCCCTAGATATCTCATACTGACATTTATAAAAGGGCCTTCCTCACTATGACACAATACAGCATAGCCCTATAGGAGCTTCCTTTGTCCTTGAACATGAAGTCCCAAGCCTCGTGAGTGCCCCCTACTTACCTCTGCATCTGACCATGAACCATCTCTCCTCTTGAGCAATGCCAAGCTGGCTCTCTTCCATTCCCTGGCCTTGCCTGGTGCCTGGTGCTTGGTGCTCTAGAGCCTGTTCTGTTGGAAACAATTTCTCCCCCATCACATCATCAGCATCTACTTAGTTTCCAGGTCCTGGCTTCACCACCAACCTCGGGAGCCTTCCTCAATTCTCATGACAAGAACTGGCAGTAGCACTGTGCATTTATTGTTATTTGCCCTCATTCTCCTTTGTAATTGTTTGGTATTTGTCTTTCTGAAATCTCCTGAGCTCCCGAAGGGCTGGGCTTTGTCTCTGGTGCCTAGCAGGACACTGGGCACTATTTAAGCATTTGGGTTGGAGGTAGGGGGAATCACTTAGAAGTTTCTTGCAGGAGATCAGAGGAGAGAGCAAGTGGCTTCAGCAAAGCCAGTATCAGTGGGATTGGGGAGGGGGCAGCCCGTCAAAGGTAGGGTAGCACACACTGGATCTGACTTGATGTGGGTCCTGGAACAGTAGAAAGAGGTAGAGATGATACGAAGGAATTCAAAGACAATTGGCTCCCTCTCCCCACGTTCTTAGCCATGTCCTCTGTAGAAGAGGGGATAATTTTGCTCTCTGTGATTTTGCCTTTTTGCCTTTCTCTCTCAACAACAGCCTTCCCAAAGGAGGAGGACTTAATAATCACTGGTCTGAGACTGGAAACTACATTAGTGAGCACATCTCTGGTCCCTGTGCTCAGAAAGTTCATTCCACACATGGTCACTTTATTACTCTTCCTGTCTTTTTGCAAACAGCCCACCTGGACAGGATGTTGCTTAAAGCAAGGTTTGCCAGCCCTTTGGGGCTGCTTCTTTCTGCCACCCCTCTCTTTCTGAGTCTGTGCAGATGTCAGAGCAAAATTTACTCTCAGGTCTCATCATCATGCATTCAATGTGGAGAAGAAGACACCAGATCCTCCCTTGGACCTCCTGGGCTAGGACATCTTGTCCAAGCTCTGCCGATGGAGTCTTTTGCCCACTTTCTCAGTGGGCTATTCTCAGACCACAGACTCCCAAAAGAATGAAATAAGAGATCAGTTAAGATCTCCCAATACCCTAATAGCCTACACTGTCCAAGTTCCAAAATATTAGTGAAATATATTAGCATTTGCCTAACACACCTAACACAGCTAAATAATAAGCAGAATAGAACGTGTAAAGTTACCCAGAGTCCTTCCCTGTTGGGCTGGCATTCAATTCCATTTTCTTGCTGTTGACTTCCCAAGTTGGCCTTAAGATTCTTTTGTTTTGAATTCAGTAGATCTAAAATTAGACCAGGAATATTTTTTCTTTTTGATATGTAAAATTTGGTGTAATAAATGACAAATATGTAATACAAGAATGTGCCAACGGACTCCAACCTGCAGAGAGATCTTTATACTTTACTGTTTCTTGTAGTTTCTTTTAATCTGAAAATGTTAAATTTATATTCTCAAACCACAATAAGTGCCAGGATGTTCAGATTATGACTTGATCATGACTATCAGAACACTCAAATTTGGGATCTCCGAGGAAAATTCTTGTCCAGCCAGGAAAACAAAATCACACTAGATGTTTCAAACAGATGGCATTCAATACACAGGACTAGTTACACAGGAATTGGAAAGCTGAAATAACCCCAAGAATTAGTAATTGCAAGAACAGCTACCATCCCGCAGGCCAAAGGAACAGGAGAGAAGAGATGATGTCTCCTGGGCTAGAAGGGACCCAAGGGGACTGGTGCTCAGAACCCGGAGAGAGACAGCAACTCAGCAGAACTGTCATGGCTGAGGGGATCGGGTGGAGGTGGAGTGTGGCACAGCTGGTGGTCTAATCATTGCGGGTCATAGCCCAACTGCCACAGGTGTCTCTGTGAGGTGGGCAAAGCTGGTAGTGCACTTAAAAGGGGCTATTGAGGCTGATCTTAGCCATACCAAAGTTATCCTTCTGTGGTTTTCTCCTCTCTGACCTTCCCATCTTCTTAGAGTCCTTTGGCTGAACCAATGGGAAAGTCAATGGGCAGGGATGCCTGCAGAGAGTGGTCTGGAGGAATTAGCCCCTGCATCACAGAGTGCCTGTGGGTGGCCAAGGCTGAGTGGCCACAAGGAATATAGCCAGATTCACAAAGGCAGATTTGTGGACAAGCCAACTTTGAAGCTCCACAAAATCACTCCTACCTTATACAGAGATTAGACCTGGGTTGTATTCTGATAAGCTTATCTTGCAGAAGTTGATAAAGTTAAGCTCCCGCAGACAGGCAAGAAGAATGTGGATATTCCCATGTGTCAATCACTGGAGAAGAGGCAGGCCATCATTTGAGCCAAAGGGATACTAATGATAGAGCTTAGACAGGAGGGGAGGGAGCTCCTGCTCCTCTCTGGGTCATACTCTCTTCAGTTTGGACTTTGAGAGGCCAGGGTCTTCTCAAGAGCACTTCCTGGTGGTGGAAGCTGCAGGCAACCTACCCTCTCCTACTCAGCCGCCCTCTCCCACGCCTCCCCCACCCGCTGTAGAGCTGAACAAGCCTGTTGCCTCTTCCAGTGGACCTACTTCCTGCTAAATCTCTGGGGTCATGGCTTTTTGTTCTTAAATTCAAAATTTTTGAAAAATATTTATTTATTTTTGAGAGAGAGAGAGGGTGCGAGCAGGAGAGGGGCAGAAAGAGAAGGAGACACAGAATCCGAAGCAGGCTCCAGGCTCTGAGCTAGCTGTCCGCACAGGGTCTGACGCAGGGCTCGAACTCATAAGCCATGAGATCATGACCCGAGCCAAAGTCAGATGCTTAACCAACTGAGCCACCCAGGTGCCCCACGTAGCTTTTTGTTCTGAGGAGCCACGGAAAGAGTTGAAGAAAGATTTGAGCTGTGTCATTCAAGGTATAGGGTCTTGTGAGGCCATCATGGCAGTAGCTGCGATAATGTGGGGCGAGTCCTTCAAGCCAACCCCATGCAAAGGAGTGTCGAGGCCACAGTTCCTTCCCCATGTGAGCATTTTCTTTGTTGTCAGTATAAAAAATGTGGGGCTTAATTTTATTACTGAAAGCCAGGAAAGAAACCCCAAGGGTTTGAGGCACTGGCTGGAAAGAACAGAGTTTGCAATTTCTCATTCCCCATTCAGACGTTTCCTTGCCCAGTGGTACTTCTCTCTGTGGGGCCAGCCTCTCTTGACTCCAGAAATCACCTCCTTGGAGATGCCCATGAGGTGCCATGGGGCTCTAGGGCTAGTGTTAGGCACATAGCTCCCGTCTCCACCCCCAGCCCTGGTCTGACCATTCCCCTTGCTCACTTTCTTCAAGGGTAAGAGAAGATGCCCTATGCAAGTCTCCCGGGAAGACTGGGGACCAGAAATCACATGGAACTGATGTCTAAATGGGTGACAGCAGATTCTTTGGCTCTGGGTACCTCGGGGTGAGAAGAGAGTGCTGGGCAAGGGTAAAGTGGACACACAGAGAGATTTTTGTGGAGACTGTACCGCTCAGTGATTTTGCCTCAGGCTCAGCTGGAATAGAAAGTGCCACCTCTTTCTGACCTTTGCTAGTCTGAGCTGGCTGCGTGCAGGCTCTATCTCTCAGAGCAGAGTCTGTGATCAAGGAGAGTGTAGCCAACCCACTTCATCCCTCATTGATGCTGAGGCCCTTGGAGAGGATTCTGCACAGCGTTTCTCAAGATTTTTTAGTGCATGCCCTCTGCAGTGTGCTGTCCCCGTCAGCCAAGATTTGGTCAAGCTTGGTGTTAATGGAACATGTTTTCTAAAAGTGCCTGCGTCCCCCTCGGTGCTCCCCCTCCTGTTAAGAGCCTTGCTGGCTTAGTGACATTTTACAATGAGAAAAACCCAGGCTCAAGAGGGGAAGGGGTCGAACATGTGCTCATAGCAGAGCTGGAAGGGATCTGAGGTTCACCCCCATCCCAAAGCCCGGCTCCCTCTGGAACACCCCTTGGCACACACTCCAAGGCAGAACACTGAGTCTGGTGAGCCCCACTCTGCCGGATGTGTTTTGTGTGCTTACCAGGAGAAAGTGGTATCAAGCTATCACATAAGGTACTGCTGTATTGGCTAAAGAAGCGTCAGAGAAAAGTCAACTCCGTTGTCTGGATGCCAAACATACAGTGAACTAGTATGAGGCTTCACAGGTAGACTAGCAAGAGCAAGCAGAAAGAGGTTCCGGAGGGAGGGGTTCCCTGGAGGTGATGGTCTTGAATTGAAACTCTCCTTGACATGAGCACTGCTCTAGGAAAAGCAGCCAGAGAGGAGGGCTACTCCCCACATGGGTTTGCTTCTCCCCTCCTCCCCACCCCACCCCTGTCCCCTTCTCTTGGGGATCTACCTGTAAAATACAGGTAGATAAGGTAAGACATCCGGCTGGCTGGCGTCCATGTGCCTTTGCATCTGGGGGTCTGGAAGGGGGACAGGTGTGTGTACCTGAGCAGCTATATGTGTGTGCACGGGCAGACATGTGTGTGCATGGGCAGGCACATGTGTATACATGGATAGGCAAGGGTGTTTATATGGGCAGGCGTACATGTATGCACAGGCAGGCATGTGTGTGTACATGAGCAGATGTGTGTGCATGGGCAGCTGTGTGTATGTTTATATGGGCAGGCATGTATGTGTCCACAGGCGAGTGTGTGTGTGTGTGGTGACATGTATGTGCATAGACATGTGTGTGTGTGCATGGGCAGACGTGGGCATGCACATGGGGAGGCGTGTGTGTGTGTGTGTGTGTGTGTGCGCATGCGTGCGTGCTTGGGCCAGGCCTGTGTGTGTACCTGGGCAGGTGTGTATGTGTGCATGGGGCAGGTGTGTGTGTGTGCACATGGGGAGACATGTGTGTGTGTGCATGGGCAGATGTGGGCGTGCACAGCGGTAGGCGTGTGTGTGCAGTTCACGTGATGGCTGTCACTCAGCAGTGCTCCCAGGAGAGGAGCGCAAAACAGGGACCACGCTTCCCACCTCCTCCAGGTACTGTCCATCCAGCCCCGCGTCTGCAGAGGCCGCCCCTGAGGCCACCTGCACCCAAGAGCCCAAGCTTCCTTTCTGCTCTGGGAGACAGCATGTGAGACATGGGCACTCCTGGGGTGGCAGTGCCTAGGTCCGCGGCCCTGCGGTTCTGATCCAAACCACGCAGCCCGAGACCCCCCCACCCCACGTCACTAGCTGCACTTTCCCACCTTCATCGCTGCAAGTCCGAGCTGGAGTGAGAGGTCTGCAGGAAGCTGTTTCGGCAGCCAGAGCAGCAGCCGGAGCAGCAGCAACGGCAGCAGGAAGAGCCACACCGGCACCCTCCAAATTGGGACTCTAGCCCTTTAAATCTGCTCAGTTACCAAAAAAGAAGAGGCATCAGACCCTGTTAATTAAAGCTCGCCCTGGTCCATCATTCTGAGGAGCTGCAGTGCTCCGCTCCTTCCTGATGGCTTAGAGACTCTCCTAAACTCCCAGCCATGGATCTTGGAGAATTTCCCCCGAGATCAGCAGGAGGTATGATCCTTGTCGATGGGGCATGTGTGGCTCTAAATCAATAATACCACTGACTGCATGGACACTGCCTGGCCCCCTGTCTTTCCCTCTTCCCTTCTGCCTCCCCTCCAATTTCCCAGCTTGTGCTTAGTTGAGACCAATCAAGTTTTCATGGGGTTCGGAGTGAGGGGAGGGGATGGGGGGTCTGGAGGCAGCTCCCAAGGCGTCTGTTTTGGTCCAGGCTTCACCTAGCTGCCAAAGTCGTTCAGAGGAGCTGGGAGATGTGTTTCTTCAAGCCTGGGGTCCTGCAAAACCATTTCCTCCTGGCTGGGTCCCTTTCCTCAGGGTATCATTAAAAGGGCATAACCCTGACTTGACTTGCTTCTTAAATCAATGACCTGCCATTCCGTTGGCCTACAGACGGCCAGCTCTACCCCCCATGTTATTGGAAAACTCATTCCATCCAACTTTTTTTTTTTCCGTAAATTGTCCCGGCAGGAACACAGTGCTGGTCCCTGTCCTCGGGTCTCCCCTTCCCTACTTTCATGCTGCTGGGTTAAAATGCTTGTAGGATTTCAGGAATTTGTATCCCTTTCTCTGTGCCTTTTCAGGAAACTCACTTCTAGCTGAGCCTAAGGTTCTGTGGCAAAGAGTTGTTTTTATTCAGGAATCTGCTCTAGGCTGGCAGAGAGGGGGAGGAGATTTATCTCCTTTTACATTGCATTTTGTAAATTGTACTCGGGCCCAAAGAACATCTCTCTGCAAATCCTTCATTGATTCGTTTTCGCCCCCACATCTTCCTTCTGGGTGAAATGCTCTTCTTGAGTCATACCCGAAGGAGAGGTTTCCTTTCAGTCAGCTTGACAGGACTTCACAGATGTCCCTGAAAGCCAGGCCCAGGCAGAGGGAGCCATTTTTACTGTCCTGAGTTAAAGTCCCCAGGAGCCCAGAGTATGGGTCCGTGGGTGTTGAGGGGGGGCTTCGAAGGGCTTCCACCCACCCCCACCTGGGAAAGTAGCTGAGGAGGGGGAAAGCACTTTTACTGATTTTTCCAGGAGCTTTAAAACACTTTGGATGATTAACGTCACTTCTCAAGTCTTGAGAGGGATCTGAGCCAAAGCACAGCTCATGGGAGTGGAGGTTTTCCCCCAAAGTTATTGCCTGCAGCATCCCAAACCCCTCATATGAACAGCAGTTATGGTGTGTGTAGCTAAGCCCTTTCCAACCCCCCAGCGAAGGACAGGAACTTTCTTGGGGTGAATGCCGGGGAAGTCAAGCTTTCTGCCTCCCAGACACTGTGGGTGCAAAGTGATTCCTGTTCTCAGAATAATAGAACTCTCAGCTGTGGCAGAAACGCTCTGGTTAGGAGGGACTATTCAAAGCCTACAAATGAAGCACTTGATGGAATTCCTAATCACTGTGCCCGGCAGTGGATTTGTGTAATAAGTTGAGGATTCCGAGGGAGGCATCCAGTGAGAGATGTTTCCAGCCAACAAAAACCCACCGTGGAGGCAGGGTGCTGGAAGCACCATGCAGGGTGGAGAGAGGAGGCGTTGGAGGTTTTGTGGCCACTTCCAGGCTTTGCTTTCAGCTGGTCCATGGATGGCTTCACTGAGGGTTGCCCGCCGGCAGCTGGGATGTAAGTAGGACTGTGGCCACGGGGGCAGGGCTCGTCTCCTTAGCCCATAGGTGGGGTGTCTACCTGGGACCTCCTCCCAACACCATAGGTACCTCTTCTTGCTCTTGTCACTCTGTCCCCTTGGGGCCCATGTGCTACAGGCCATCTGTCTCTCTAGGATCGATTGCTGGGGTCAACGCCCTTCTTCTGCCACCTTCTAGAGGAGGCCAAAAGAACCTGGGCTCCCCCAAATCCCTCCCAGGCAGGAGGAGGCTTGAGATAGACGTCACCAACCATGTCATTGGATGGGCAAATAAGTAGATAGTAGACTCTTCCTTTGTGTCAACTTTTTTTTTTCAGCTTAACAGTGTGTGTGTGTGTGTGTGTGTGTGTGTGTGTGTGTGTGTGGTGTTTTTTTAATTTACTGGATGACTGTTGGCTTTCAAAAAGTTGTAAATGGATCCCAGTGGAGTTTGTTTAGACCTGGCAACTCTGTACAGATTTGTGGTCCATGGATGTTCTTGGAATGGTCTTAGTGGCCATTCACATCACCAGGGTGGTGGAGTGGAAAGGGCATGGTCTTTGGGGATTGGTAGACCTTCACTGGGATCTCACCACTTACTAACATGTGGCCTGGGCCAGCTATTTAATCTCACTGGGACTCAGTTTCTTCAATCTGTGATATGGTAGAGTTGTCAGGGTTCAACAGAATAACATAACAGAATACTGTGTATGCAGTAGGTGCAAAAGAGATCTGTCCTCTGGGCACCTGGTTGGCTCAGTCGGTCGGGCTTTGAACTGTTGGTTTTGGTTCAGGTCATGATCTCATGGTTTGTGGGTTTGAGCCCCATGTCGGGCTTCACATTGGCAGTGTGGAGTTTTCTTGGAATTGTCTCTCTTTCTTTCTCCCTCTGCCACTCCCCTGCTTGCTCACTGTCTCTTTCTTTCAAAATAAATAAACTTAAGAAAAAAAAAAGAAGAAATCTTTCCCATGAAGGCATCTGCCTCCAAGTAAGCAAAGCTTCACGTGAAGGATAAAACCACTTAAATAACTCCAGTGACTCCTTTGCTTAATGTTGGGCCATGCCTTCTCCGAGGGCAGGGATGACCTCTTCTGTGTCATTACACCACTTCCAGTGACACTAAAACTACATAAAGTTTTGTTGAATGAATACATGATGGTGCGTGGACACTTAACCTTCACCATAGGTGATTTTTAATGACTAAGCGAAATCACTGTTCACTCAAGTCTACTTAAGAAATGTAGCTAAGCCAGACAGATCAAAGAGCCCCATGACTGCAATATATTTGGACTAAAATATATCCTTTTGTATGGAAATTTGAATTGTAATAAAAAATATCCCCTGCACTGGGATCTGCATCAGGTGCCTGTGGACTCTGGGAGTGTCCCTGAAACCATTCTGATTGCTAAGAAGTCAAGGTGACTTCTGCCCTCCCTCATTATGTGCTACTCCCTCTTCATGTTTTGAAGAAGAGGTTCTAAAAAGGGAAAACAGCTCTAGGTGGAAAGAGGGACTTATCATGTTACTCTGGTTAGTAGAACAAGTCAGTCTCTGTATCAGTCAATTAATTAGGAAGTTGAGCTGCATATGGACATTTAGTACTATTGAGGAGAGTAATTTATTGAACAAAAATCAAAGATAACAGTAATAATAACAACTAATCCCACCCACCACCACCACCTAACAGAGCATGGTTGGTTAGGGGCTGGAGACCTCAACCTGAGAGTGACAGACGCCTCTGCTCTCAAGCATGAGGATAGACCAGTAGACAAAGGGTGTCACTGCAGACTGTTACACAGGCCAGGAGAGGCAAGAACCCAGTGCACTGTGGGGGCACAAGGGTGGGGTCTACCCTAACTCAATTGAGTTCCAAAATGAGTTTCCAAAGAGGTGGCTTTGGAAGAGCATTCTTGGGAAAGGAGATCAGTGATGGACAGGCCACCATAGGGAGTGGGCTGTGTTCTGGGGGACCATGTGAGCGAGGAGGCTGGAGACATAGGCAAGTGGTCAGATCCCAAAGGGCCTTGGGTGCCCACAAAGGAGGGGACTTTATTCTGAAGGACATGAAGAGTCACTGAGGGGTTTTAAGCAAGAGAATAACTTGGGAAAATTGAATTCAATAGATCTTAATGAACACTAACCAGAAACCAAGCTGTATTCTAGGCTCTGAGGCTACAGCAGTGAACAAATCAGACAGAAACCCCGTCCTTGTAGAACTTTAATCCAGTGGAGAAGCCAAACAGTGAGGACAGGAAGGTGAATTGTAAATTGTAAATAGCATGTTAGGGGGAGGAAGAAAGCCGAGGAAGGTGGGGGTGCAGGGACAGCGACGGGGCCTACATGTACACAATCCCACACAGGAGGGAGGGAGAAGGTGGCACTGGAGTATAGACTCTTAGAGGCATCATAAGAACTTTGGCTTTTACTCTGAGATGGAATTTAGCCCTGGGCTCTGAGCAGAGGGGAGACATCTAAAAATGAACCTTCTAACTGCCATGCTGTGAAAAGTTTGTAGGTGGGCTAGAGTGGAAGCAAAAAGACTAGTGAGGAGGCGATTCCAAAATCCTGGTGAGAGGGGCTGCTGGCTGGACAAGGGGTAAGAGTGGAGGTGTGAAAAGTGCTGGGATTCTGGATGCTCTCTCTCTTTTTTAGGACGGAGGCAATGGGATTTGCTGATGGATTGGATAGTTGTGTGAAGAAAAGATGAGTCAAGGATGACTCAAGCTTCGTTGGCCTCCCCTGGGGATGATTGTGGGTGGAGGAGGTTTGGGAGAAGATCAGGGGTTCGGTGTTTCTCCTGTTAACTTTGAGGCGTCTGGTGAGCATCCCAGCAGAGATGTTGAGTGGGCAGTCCTGAGTTCACAGCAGAGATCTGGGCTGGAGACAGTCTTGGAGCCATAGGAAGACAGATGGTATTTCAAGCTATATCAGATGAAATCATCAGGAGACAGATTATGATGAAGAGGACTGGATATTGAGACATTACAACTATTTACAGGTTGAAGAGAGGAGGAGAAACCAATCAAGGAGATTGAAGAAGAGGTTTCTCCTCTGTTTAAGACAATTCACCTCTTCCTAAATTCTATCTCCTCTCCTCTCCTGGAAACAAGATTCACAGATCACCCTCCTCATTGTCAACAGATCCTTTTCTCCTGTCTTCTTTCCACCCCCTTGGAGATCTGCTCAGATCTCTTACCTCTTAAAAAGAGCCCTTCTTGAGGTGGTGGTGATGGTGGAGGGCACTTAAGCAGAAGAGCACTGGGTGTTGTATGGAAAACAATTTGACAATGAAATATTATGGGAAAAAAAAGAGCCCTTCTTGGGGTGCCTGGGTGGCTCAGTCGGTTAAGCGTATGACTCTTGATTTTGGCTCATGTTATGATCTTAGGGTCATGGGATTGAGCCCCATGTTGGGCTCCATGCTGAATGTGGAGCCTGCTTAAAATTCTCTTTCTCTCTCTCACTCTCTCTCTTCCCCTCTTCTCTCTCCTCCCTGCCCCTTCCCTCCAACTTTCTCTCTCTAAAATTAACAAAAAAGGAGACTTGACCCCCAAGTCCTCCACTCACTTTTACCTGATTTTTTTCTCTCTTTTTTGTACAGATAAACTTTTCTTTCTCTCAACATTAATTGAACAACTACCATATGCCAGGCATGAAGGATTTAGAGATGAAAAATAGCCTTTATTCGACTTGAAAGACCATTTATCATTCATCTACTTCCATAAAGCATTTTGGATGTGTATATATAGTGAAATCTAAAACATATAATCATAAACTAAGGATACAAATTTTATGCCAAGGAAAATACAGTTTAGAATAGAAGAGCAAGATCATGGGCACCTGGGTGGCTCAGTCGGTTAAGTATCCAACTCTTGGTTTCAGCTCTGGTCATGACCTCACAGTTTGTGAGTTCAAGCACTGCACTGGGTTCCATGCAAATGGCATGGATCCTGCTTGGAATTCTGTCTCCCTCTCTGCCCTTCCCCTGCTTGCTCTTTACCTCTCTCTCTCAAGAATAAATAAACATTAAAAAAAAAAAGAATAGAGAACCAAGATCAGAACAAAATAGAATGCATGCATAAAGGTCAACATGTTCTATAAGAATGTCATTCTAAAAGAGTATTTCCTCTTGGAGTTTCATTTAATGGCCACTGAAAAAATTAGATAGATCATGCTTTGTCTATTTCCATAACATATTTTGGATAGCATTTACAAATATGTACTTATATTGTGAAATGCAAGATTGTAAGCTAAGGATACAAAAGGGCAAAGCTTGGCAGTCATTTAGCATCACTGGAAGCCTGACAAGGGACAGTCAGAAGGTAGAACCTGGAGGAGGTAGGGTGGTAAATGCCAGAGAGATCAAGCAGCATAGGGGCTGGGGAATGGCCATGTTGGATTTGGAGAGTAGGAGGCAGTCAGCACAGTTCCATGGAGCAGTGGAGGCAACAGTAAGATTGACAGAGGTCAAGGAAGGAAGTGACGATTTGAGGGGAGACCGCTATTCCAAAGAAGTTCATTGCCGTGGCATGGAGGGAAATGATGGCAGGCAGAGGAGTTTTGTTTATGCCCCAGTAGAACAGGAGAGACTTAGTCATATTCTTGGAAAAACAGGTAGTCAAGAGATAGAGGACAGAGATGAAGGGGAGAGGAAAAAAAAAACCTGAAAGAAGCAGAGACCTAGATAAATTCTCGTACGGTGTGTGTGCTCACACACACTCAACTCAGCTTGGTGTCTCCCTGTCTTTAACTTTTCCTGGTCAAGGACCCAGTCCTCCCCATTGTTCTCCTTAGTTTTAAAGCTAAGATGGTCCTTGGCAATTACACACCCTGCAAGGGTTGGGGGCAGTTCTAAGATGTGGTCCACTTGGTCTCTCCCTAAAGAGAAGGCCATTGTGGGGTCTCCACTGGATTTCATTTCAGCCATCTGTTTCAATGTTAGGTTTGCACGGAGTCTTAGTGACTGTCCACCCTATGTCTTTATTTCTCGTGTAAGGAAACTGAGGCAGAAGTCTCTTTGACAAGGTAAAGACAGCAGCAGCAGAGCTGAGCTCCAGATCTTGCTTACTGTGCTTGATCAGAGCATCAACAGGCATTTCCAGAACTTTCTCTGTTGATCTCTCAAGCTTGAGTGTTCCTTAAATTGGGGCATGTGCCGACATCACCTGGAAGGTTTGTTAAGACACAGATGTCCTGGACGCCACCCCCAGAATTTCAGAGTCAGTAGGACTTAGGTGGGGCCAAGAATCTGCACCTCTAACAGCTTCCCAGGTGCTGTAGATGCTGCTGATTTGGGGTCCACGCTTAGAGAACAATGCCAGGGTGGTACTGTGGGCAAAGGAGTTGGTGGGGGGAGGCAGGGGGAAGGAGATGGGGAGGAGGAAGGCTGGCCCTGGCTCCTGGGAGCTTTTCCTTTGGGCTGATCTCATTTCCCTCAGGTCAGGCCTGAATGGGGGTGGGAGGGTGGCCAGCCGCCAGCATAAGAGGAGGCATTCACCTTCCAGTCACCAAAGAGCGAAGGAATGCAGTGGGGCAGGCTGTGCTCTGAGGCTAATCCCAGCAGAATTGGGCTGTCCTTAAACAGAACAGTCTGAGCCCTGACATCCCTCCTGCCCTTCCTTTCCTGGGGGGAGGAAATCTCGGGGAAGCCCAGCTGGGAGCCAGGCTGAGGTATAGATCCCATTCCATCTCAGCAACTCTGAGAGCCACTGCTCCCCGCCACCCCAGACCCCGGGTCCCGCAGAGGAGGAGGAGCTGCCCCGCTGGGTGTGACCCAAGGTTTTTCTTCAGCATATTCCATTATCTTGACGCTCAGAGCATATGTCAAGTGAATTCTGTGTTTCTGGCAGGTTATTACGCGCTGAATTAGTGTATTGAAATAAAAACTATAATAAAGCTGTACCAGACTCTTAAATTGTTAAAATTTATTATAAAATGTGCATAGTTATTAACTGATTTTCGCCTGTGTGCATTTGCCTGTGCCTGAAGCCAAAGAGATGAAAAGTGACTCTGTCAAAGGGAGGCCGAGAGTTGGCTCCTGGAATTCTCCGGAGAGTCCCAGCGGGGCAGCAAATTCACAGATTCCCGGAGAGTGGGGCTGGCCTCTCCCCATGGCCTCGGCCTTTCCCAGCGGCTGCAGGTCACGGTCCCACGGGAGGGAAGCCTGTCTGTCCACTTCAGGGAGTCCTGGACAGGCGGAGGGCGGTGTGGATAGACGCTTCCTGCCTTTCAGCGGTGTTTACGCTCTGCAAGCCCTACTGCTCACCCTCCCCAATTCTGGGACCGAATGTTCCAGCATGGAGCGCGGCTGCAGATGGGCCTCCACCACCTTCTCTCCTGCCATTCCCGCAGGGATGCCTCTTACTCTGTCTTCTGAGCACTTGGTGGACCTGCCACACAGTCCCTAGCTCCACGCAGCCTGTCCCCAGCTTGGTCCAGCATCAGGGAGCCAGTCGCTCACAGGGCTGTTGTGGTCTCCCCAGCATTTTCGGGATAAGGCCAGCGTGTCCCCTGGGCTCATCTCTGTGGGTCAGAGGCTGAGGTTCCCTCTTTTGTGAGAGATATGCTCCCGGGGTGAAGGAGGCTCCCCGACTCCCAGCACGTATTTTGAATCAGGTCCTAGGTTGTGTCTGGACTCGGGCTCCAATCCCCTGTGCTTTTGAGCCAAAGGCGATGTCCTCCACATTGGTTTCTAGCCCCAGCCCCGATTGCCTTCCCAACACCAGCCTGCCTGCCAGTCTGAAGCTGGAAACACCCACCTGAGCAAAAGTGAGAATGAAAAGCTCAGAGTGTTTCCCAAATGCCAAGGCTTCTTGCATTGGCAAGACTGTACCCTGGCATTGCCCTCAGGGGGCTCATTCACCTACTGGTGCCAGGTGGATGTCCCTGATCTTGGGGGAGGGGAGAGGTTTCCCAGCCTTGCATCTGTGTGGTTGCCAGTGAACTGAGAAGTGTAGGGCCAGTGTGGGAGAGCTCTTCGGTTTTACATTCCCTCGGGGAGAGATTTTCCTCCAGATTGTCTCTATTTCATCCTTGTGTGTGTAGCAGGGCTGCTCCCTGAACCTCGCAGTTCAGCATCACACTAACCATGGAGTACACCTCTTACTCTGTCTTCTGAGCACTTGGTGGACCTGCCACACAGTCCCCAGCTCCACGCAGCCTGTCCCTGCCTTGGTCAAGCTCCTGCTTTCCTGTGGATGTCCTGCTTTTGTTGATACACCTGTTAACTCATTTCTCTGACCCTGGGAGCAAAGGCTGCCTTCCCGGCCTGGAGCTGTGGGGAGAGTAGCCCGCATCTGAAAGACAACTGGATGGTTCTGATTGCTTTCTCCCTTCTAGTCACTGAGTTGGAGGAAAAGGAAACTGTACCAGCAGAAATTGAGACTGTCTGATACCCTGAGTCCTCCCTTCTCTTCCCCCAACCCCCCTCAAAGCCTGAGGATAGTCCATGGAGGGGTGTAGGAGAGGAATCAATGTTTAACTATCTGGGTTTGGGTGAGTGGTGGGTTTACTCCTTCCCCACTTCCCCTTGGCGCAGTGGTGCCGTCGTGAACCCAGAAGAGAGATTGCACGAGTCTGTAATAAAGTGAAATCTAGTTAGTTCATCAGCATTGTCTCTTCGGCCAGGCAGTGATTTCCTAGTTTTAAAAGACAGTGAAATTGCCGATAGGAGAACTGCTGCCTGCTAAAGTAGATCATAAAGTGGCCAATTTAAGAGAGCCATGGTGCACTGCAGAAATCCCACATTTAGGATCCATTTATATATTCTCCACCGAGTTCCAGAAAGGATGCAATGCAGGGCAGTTTGCAAAGATGCATATCCAATTGTGAGACATAATTAAATAACAAATAAATGGATGAAGAAAATAAGACAAGAGGAAAACAGAATTGGGAAAGCAAGGCTGGAGCCAGGAGTGAGGTTAGGACACAAAATTCATGACATCAGACCCTGTGCGTTTGGTAGGCGTGGAACTCCAGGGCAGCCCTGAGCTTTCTCTGAGCCAACACAGGGAGGGAAACAGACCCGCATCCTTGGGATAAAAGCAAGCTGCTTAGGAGATGCACAGCCACATCCTTGTGATAAAAGCAGCTGCTTAGGAGATGCACAGCCATTGGTGTTACTGGAGGCAGCGAGAAATATCCCCCCCATGGGTCCCCCAAAGCAAGCCACAGTATAATGTGACGAGCAGTGTCCTGACTCGCCTGACAGTCGGTCCATATGTCAAGGAACTTAATAGGGCGGCCTCTTGTAACATTCCTCCAGGTCGGGGGGAGCATGGCTAGGGAAACTGTGCTGCCCCAAACACTCTCCGAAGGTCTGACTCAATCCTAATCAGAGTTAAGCCTATGACAGGTTGTTTCCATCAAGCCATTCTCGAGGATGAGTGACTCTGTGGTGTAAGGTCAGAGGCTGCTGCAGTATTTTGTTTTATTTTTAATTTTTGAGAGAGGGAGAGAGACAGCATGAGCAGGGGAGGGTCAGAGGGAGAGGGAGATACAGAATCCGAAGCAGGCTCCCGGCTCTGAGCTAGCTGTCAGCACAGAGCCTGACATGGGGCTCGAACCCACGAACCCATGAGATCATGACCTGAGCCGAAGCCAGACGCTTAACCAACTGAGCCACCCAGGCACCCCTAAGGCTGCTGCAGTGTTTAAGTGGTGTGTGGAGGGGGGAGTGAGAGAGATGGTAAAGGATGGGAGCATATGGGGGTTTGTCTGTTACACACTATCACGTTGTTCCTTTCATTTTTCATATTGGGGTTCCTTGAGGAAAGGGGTCCCCTGCTGCTCTCAATAGCTCAGCGATTACAGTTTAGAAAAAGAGATGGACCTCACCTGATGGCTGGAGGTTGGTTCTCCCAGCAGCGTGAGCAACTGTGCAGCGAATTTTGAGGTAATTCTCCTTGACAAGTTCTTGGAGGGCAGCTGCCCTGGGCTGCTAGTTGGGTACAGCCCCATATGCTTTAACAGTTGGTGGAGCCGGAGGTGGCACTGAAATCCTCTTACGGAGAACTAGGAGGTGACCAGGGCACCTTCCTGAACAGAAAGCTAGGCAAGTTGCAGCTCCTGGTGGACCAGTTTCTTATAGCTGGTGTCTCTTCTGATTGGTTGGTGTTTGACTGGCATCCATTTTGATTGGTCAGAGTCTACACCCTATGGGTTATTAACAATTTTGAATATCACCCTGCCGTGAGCAGGGCTGGGAAACTCCCCAAGGAGAATTTGGGGTCCCCTCTAACAACTAGCAACTTGTTGTTGGGACTAACAACTTCCCAAACTCTGACTTCGGCAGAAAAGTTTGATCCAGAAAAAATGTAAACTTCTACCTCAGTGGTTAATGTTCCCATAAACACTGATTCTGTTTAACCCTGGACATCATCATTTCCTCTGAGATAAACTGGCCACAAATTGAACCGCCAAGTCCTAGAGTAAAGCTAACTTTACATACATATTTTGGACTCTGAGGCAGCTAAGTGATGAAGAATGTTTTCTGGAAAATGATGATGCATTGGGTTTCAGAATAGCTGATCTACATGTTTTCTTTTTGGCACAGATTAGAGATTAAAGCCACTTGTCTATAACAACGACTACCGATTCATGACTATACAACTGTGTTCTCCGTTCAAAAGAGAATAAGATGGTTCTGTTCTCTGTCAGTGTTCAGTTCATCTAGGAAAGACCTAAAGTAATTAAAATAGAAAATAAGGAGGAAAAAATACAATCCTGCTTGATTCCATGTTTATAGTTTTGGGGTGCTTTCTATACACCATTTGTTATTCTAAAAGCTGGGGACAGAGAAAGGGACAGAACTGACTAGGCTCCTGCTCTTAGAGGCTCACATTCGAGTGGTGACATACAGATAATAAAAATTTAGTTATGACTTTGTGTGAATTCCAAAATCTGAATCAACTTGATCAATTACCTTTCCTCTTGGGTATGAATCATATTTTCCTGTTTGTTTGTACATCTAGTAATTTTGAACTGTGCTCTTGACTTTGTAAATATGTGGTAGAGACTCTGGGTTCTGTTATGTTCATCTGAAGAGTATTTATTTGCTTGTCAATGTGTTTGTTTTAGCTGGATGGCAGCTGCAGTGTCCATTCAATTCTTTGAGGCCTAGCCGGGTCCCTTGAGCCAGCCCTGGCCATGTGGACTTTGGGAGTCAACCAGAGGTTTTGGCAGCATTACTCATGAGATTTGGGTCTCTCCTTCTGTGATCCTCTCTTTTGTGGTGTGTCTCTCATCCTTTCTAGCTGCTGGTGATACCCTCAACTCTGTCTTCTGATTCCTCAACCATAAGACTTCAGTGTCTAGCCCTTGGGGGCACTGATGGCGGGGGGAGGTGCCCTTGGGTGAAAGCCATAAAAACAGGAAGTTGCTCAATGCCTTTCAATCTGTCAAATATCAAATATCACAACCTCCCTTCAGTTTTTTCCTGCTTGTGGGCACTCTCAGTGCCTTTTGAGCACTTTTATGCATCGCCCAGAATTTGACTGTTATTTGTTATGACTGTTATTTACAACTGAGAGTTGGTTTAATACAAGCTACTCTGTGATGAATAGAAGCAGAACTCCCAAGCTTAGCAAATAAATAGGTAGGTAGGTAGGTAGCTCGACAAGATCATTTTAGATAGTGATACATACTATGATGACAAAAAAATAGAGAGTGTCTGGAGTGTGTATATGGAGTGGATAGATGATTGATTGGGGGGAGCCTCTTAGGAGGTGACATTGAGATGAGACCTGAATTATAAGGGGAAGCCAGGCATTCATGGATCTAGGTGTGAGCCCTCCAGAGGAGCAGCAGGTATACAAACGCTGAGGTCAGAAGGGGCGTAGCGTGTTGAAGAGGAAGGGATTAGGCAGCAGGGGTGAGTGGGCAGTCAGAGAGGTGGATGGCAGCTAGATCACACAGGGCTTCACAGACCACAGGAAGGCATTGGCATTTTGTTCTACATATGATGAGAAATCACTGAACAATTTTAAGCAAGTCATGATGTGATTTAGTTTCTACTTTCCAAAGATCACTCTGACTTTGCAGAGAAGCAGGTTGCCTGATTGTCTAGGTTGGGGAGGACAAAGGTTGTGGCAAGATTGGCAGCCCGCAACAGGCCCCACTGTGGGTGACAGACCCCCGCAGTGTTGAGGCAGATACGCAGTAAACAGTGGGGGCCAGTGCTGGCCACAGCTGGTCACTGTGTCCCAAACAAAGACCTAGATGAAGTTGACAGAGTGGTTCCTGAGAGATTATCCCACAATTGAGAAATTCGGCTCAGTGGTCACAGCAGAATACCCCTGCCTAGCCCACTCTGTCTCTCTGTGAGCCCGGGCTTGGAGGACCTGCCCAATAGAAGAGTCTTCCTAAAATCCCATAAAGCAAGGTGTCTCAGTCAGATTTCCAACTGAGATGTGACAGAGATCAGTACTGGTGTTTCTCTGCTGCATTTCCTGAGAGTTGGCCAATCTTGGGGACTCCTGCTCAGGGCAGGAAGCTGGGCCCCTCCTGTCAGCTGGCAGGAAGGCACAAATTTAGATGCCTGTATTTTCCAGCAGCCGGGTTATTATGAAATGTGAGGCCTCCTTCTAGAATGCCTACGTGGTGTGGGACATCAGGATGCAAGGCCCTTACCAGAGGGTATGTGGATTCCCTGTAGGGAGATAATAGTGCCACCCTATCTCAGGGGCAGTGTCTCAGGGGTCTCCTGGGATGAGATTATCTGGGGACTCAGCCCTCCAAGGACAGAGAGAAGGAAGAAGCCTCCTCCCTTGACATAAGTGTGCAGCCTGGTACTTTCTGCCCTGGGGCTAGGCTTGCTCTGTTGGCCCCTCAGAAAAACAGAAGAAAAAAGAGCCATAAAGGGAAATACAAGGTTACCTGTGCACAGGGATGCAGGAATGGTAGAAAGTAGGAAAATCGAAGTCTGAGACTGAAAGAAAACTAAGAGAGAATAAAGAGAAAAGGAAATACAATAGACACACACAAATTCTGAATAAACCCTCAGTAAAAATAAAGGTGAGGTGATAAAAATCAGATGAAACTGATGTGATTCGTGTCAAAGAGAGCCAACAAAGTAAGAAGTTAAAGCCAGGAAGGTGGAAAGAGAGGAAGAAGATGGTGGAAATTTACGTGAAGGATTAAGAGCAAGCATTAAAAACGTAAATGATAAATGTGTATTGAAATGGAATCTGGCTGGAAAGGAACATTTTAAGAAGTCGGGTGAAAGCACAATGCCAGGGGATGCTCGGCACCAGAAGTAATGGCCCCTTGGGGCTGACAGTCCCCTGAAGAGAGGGGACTAGTTAGGGGCAGAGGGTGAGAGAGGCAGGTTCACAACCAGCCAGGGTCCCTCTCCAAAGGGCGGAGTCCAAAGGCAAATGGGTCCCTTTCCTTCCAGCTCTTACCCAGGCACTGTGGTCTCTCATGCTCATGAGTCCAGCCAGGACAGCTCCCAGAGCTAGCACCTGCTCTGCAAAAGCCCTGGGCAATGAAGACATAAAGCATGAGGACCCCCCCCCCCCGCCCCCCAGAGTTCCTGTGCCTGGGAATCCGGGGAAACAAATTAACCTGTCTCCATCTGAAGCCCTATTGCCTTTGCTGGGTGTGTGTAAGAGCTAAGTCCCTTAGCCCAGGGACCAGGTGCTCAGGTGAGTCCCAGCTCCCTATCTCTGCCCCGCTGGCCCCACCCCCATGGCAGCTGGGGGTATAGGAGCCCTGAAATTCAGGTGTCCATCTGCAGCGAAGGAAGCCTCTCAGGAAGCATCTACCTAATGAAAAGCGGCACCTGTTTGGGGTTGTCAGAGGCCGTGCAGCCTGTGCGGTGGAGGCTGAGATCGGGTAGTTATCTCTTCCTGAGCTGGAGCAAAGCCCACATCTGCAACCTATGTGTCTGGCTGCATCTTGCTTTATTTTCCCAAGCTGCTTTCTAGTTATGTCTTCATACAATGCTAAGGTTATGGTTAGGCTTAGGGTTATAGTGAGCCCCAACCTGCATACACACCCTGGGAATGCTCAGAAGGTGGGGCAGATCCCTGGGATGACTCCCAGGCCAGCTGCGGAAAGAGATCTGGGACAGTATCCATGCAGTCAGGACTAAGAGTGCTTCCCAAGCCCAACATCCGAGGATTACTCAAGAAGACCCAGACATAACCCTGACTTAAAAAGAACCGGCAGAGGCCTGCCCTGAGCATCAGTGAGGGGAGACCAAGTGTTCCCAGGTCTTCTTTCTTCCACACTTCTCAGTGGATCGTAGGCTACCCAACCAGGAAGCAAAATTACCATCTAGGATGTAGAGAGCTAGAGCCACCGAAGGACCTTTGAGATAGGGTTTGTCCAAAAGACTTGTCCCCTTGGAAAGCTCTCTTAAGTTCCAGGAGCCCTAGGTGAGCTGGGAGAGAGGCAGTAGACGACCACTGCCCAGAAGTGTGCAGAAGTGGTGGATATAGAGCCATGGGCGGGTCCCGTGCCAAGCCCTGGGGACACCATGGTGAATGTGGGGACTGCCATCCTCCAGAGCCCTGAGGTAGCAGTACAGAGCTCGTCCCAAAGATGAGGAATGGGGAAGAACTGGCAGGCAGAGGGGGGAGCTCCAGGTAAACCTGGAGACCCAGTGATCCCTGGGTGGGGCTCAGAGCACAAGGACAGAGTCTGAGGCCTGTGTGTCCCGGCGAAGCCAGGGTTACCCCAGACCTATTGATGAGTCCCCACAACCATGACTAATGGACATGAAGAGCTAATGGACTCCTCTCCATTCTCAAAGCCTCTGCCAACTCTGCCACCAAGAATAATAAGCATTTAGAAACTAATTATACATCTGGACAAATCTGTTTCAGTCTACTGGATTGAACATAATCATATTAAAATATAATGAAAACTTTCCAATACACATGGCCTGATGGAATAGTCACTTAGGAGCCAGTGCTGGCAGGAAGGGGGCTGTGAGAGCCTGGTGGGAGCAGAGCCCCCTCAGGCCTGTAATTGATTTCCTTGTCTCTTTTGGTTTAAGTCCTTAATCTGCTCCCTCTGACCCTGATGCCAGCCTGTCCACACAAACCAGTGGTGGTCTTGTACCCTGATTTTGCTGTCTGCTGTTTGATCTTTATCTCATTTGGGTTGGAGGGATGAAGTGGGGATTGCAGGGTGCTTTGGGCATGGTGGAGACTGCAGCCTCCAATCCTCGGGACAGCCAAAGCCCACTGCATGGGAAGCCTTGTCCTCGTCCTCCCTGGAAGGCAGGGTGGAAGGCACCCAACAGCACTGGTGTTTCCCAAAGCCCAGCCTTTAGAGCCCCATCTGGACCTTCCTCAACTGTACGTATTGAGCACGTCTCCAGGTCTCCAGCCTGGATTAGGACTCAGGCCTCTACTGGGCGTCCCCGAGGAGCTGAGCCTCCTTTGGCAGCTGAGCTGATGTCTGTAGCACATGCTGGCCGAGCACAGCCTGGATCGAGGCTTCGGCCTCAGCTCCCTGTGGCCTCTTGCTGCTGTCCTGCACGTCTCTGCCTCCTGTGCCAGCTCATCCCGGTGCGGTCCTCTGCTGGGTGTGACACATCCCAGGTGGAGATTGGGAAGTGTCAAGGGTAAAGTGAAGGGGCCCGTGTAGGCGTCATGATCAGCTTCTGGAAGAGCAGCACCACAGCGCAAGGGCACAGTGAGTCGGGGGCCGAGGCTGTTTGCTTTTGTGCTGCCTCTAGATGGGAGGTCCTGGCCCCTGGGGAGTTCATCAGAGTCAGGCACTGGCATGACCCCCGAAGAGGGAAGCCACAGGCAAGAGCCGGACTGCACCTGCCGGCCAGGTCCCCATGGTGAGGCTGGTGGGCTGGATCTATGTCCTGTAGCCACACACAGACCCCTTCCTGCTGCTGGGGTCCCACCATCTGAAGCACTGCTCTAACTTCCAGAATCATCCAGGAGTTTTCTTTCAAATGAGATGGTGAACTAGTGGCCCGCGGGCCAGAGCTAGTCCACAGAGAGGTTTGCTATTGTTCTTGCGTTGCTGTGTTTTTTATTTCATTGTTTTAAAACTTTTGATGTCATCACTGGCATTTTAAAAATCAGCTGATTTATTATTTTAACAATCCGCATTTCCAGTCTCTCTTTAAACATCACCTCTGGCCATCCTGGGACATATCCCAACAGCAATAGTCAGTTGGTGATGAGCTGTGGCCACCCCTTGGGATAGGGGGAATCCTTCCATCACGGTCTTTTGCCACCCTCTTACTGGACATGTGGCTTTTTTGTATCTTTATATTACTGCCCAGTCCCTGTAGACACCGGGCTCGCCACTCTCTGCTTTATAATGAGGAGCCAGTGCCAATGCATCAGCAGTGGATCCCACGCTAGTATGAATTAGACTCTAGTGCCAACCCAAAAGGAGGTAAACCTTGTCAGCTCTGGCTGCATGACCAAATACCACTGACTGGGGGGGGGGTGGAGGGGAGCCTTAATCAACACACATGGATTTCCCCACAATTCTGGACACTGGAAGTCGGAGACCAGGGTAGAGCCAGTCTGACCCCAGCGTGTGAATCAGCCTCCTACCCCACTGCTCCCAATGGCAAGGGCAAAGAGAAGATATGGCGTTAGCCGAGATTGCTGTCATTAGCTGCCAAAGTCTAACTGTCCTTATGAGTGTTTTCATTTTAGTAGGGAGCTCTTAATGTATTTGTTTTTAAAGTTGCTTTATCTTGAGAGTGTGTGTGTGTGTGTGCAAGCAGGGGAGGGGCAGAGAGAGGGAGGGAGACCGAGAATCCCAAGCAGACTCTGCACTGTCAGCACAGAGCCCGACATGGGGCTCGATCCTACAAACCATGAGATCATGACCTGAGTTGAAATCGAGGCAGACATTTAACCGACTGAGCCCCTATTGGGGACTCTCAAAAGCAGAAAGCCTCTGAGACAGTGTGGAAGCAGAAGGAAGGGAACACACATGTGTGTGCATGTATGTATGTGTGTGAATAACAGAACTTGCTCCAGCAGCCTCTGCCAGGACGCCCAGCAGTGACAAAGCAGGTATTAACGTCTGCCCTTACATGAGGTGGCCCCCAGGTCAGATGGTGGAACTGATCTTGTCCAAGTAGATTCTGGGCGCCAGCCTGTATGGCCTTCTGGAACATTCTCAGGGAGCTAGCAGAGCACGACCGGCCATGGGCAGGAGGTAGGTGGATGAATGTTGTCCTACTAGGAAAGCCAGGCTGGGGGCTGTGGCCTCCGTGCTCTGGGAGCTTCTTTTTTTCTTTTTTAACTTTCTTTTTTTTTTTTTTTTATTGAGAGACAGAGCATGAGCAGGGGAGGGTCAGAGAGAGGGGGAGACACAGAATCTGAAGGAGGCTCCAGGCTCTGAGCTGTCAGCACAGAGCCCGATGCAGGGCTCAAACTCACAAACTGTGAGATCATGACCTGAGCTGAAGTCAGAGGCTTAACTGACTGAGCCACCCAGGCGCCCCTGAGTGCTTCTTTTTAGGTGGGGAGCAGGGTCCTCTAGGGAGAGCTGGGTGTATTGGGGATTTCTCTGTCCTATGGTTGACAGATTCTGGAAACTTCCTGAGGCTGGGGAGAGAGAACTTTGTCCAAGGCCTGGGGCTTGACTTGGAATGTGAGATATTTTTTTTTAAGTTTTAATTTAAATTCCAGTTATTTAACATATAGTGTGATATTAATTTCAGGTTACCATATGGTGATTTAACACTTTCATATGTTACCCAGTGGTCATCATGGCAGGTGCCCTCCTTAATCCCCATCCCCTATTTCACTCATCCCCCACCCACCTCCCCACTGGTAATCATCGTTGTGTGGTCTATAGTTAAGAGTCTGGTTTTTTTTCTTGGTTTGTCTCCCTTTCCCTCCCCCACCTTTGCTCATTGGTTTTGTTTCTTAGATTGCACATATGAGTAACATCATATGGTATTTGTCTTTCTCTGACTGACAGGATGTCCCAGTTTGTTTTTCCCAAAAGAGGTTCAATGGGACAGGAATGGGGTGTTGGACAGGGCCTGGGGGTCAGTTCATCCAATGGCTGTCCCTGGATGGACACAGACACTAAAAGGGCATGGAGGCCCAGCTGTGCTCCAGTGAGCCCTGAAGGGTGGGGTCCAGGTGGCAGTCAGCATTCCAGGTCCATATCTGGGAGCTGTCTTCAGTACCTTCCATTTCTGGGGAAGAGTCTCAGCCGGAAGAGTGGGTGTGCTGGGGGCGGGGCTTCACCGCAGGGAAAGGAAGTGGTAGAGGAGGCAGGGAACCAGGGCCCACTACCAGGGTTCCTGACCGCATCCTGGGCACCAGAAAAGAGAGTGCTCCTGCCCCCAAAGGTCCTGCCATGGTAGGGTGCCATGTTTGCCATCACTGCTCGGGCCATGGCACATGTGGGAGTGACAGCATTTGTATGCATGCTAGGGAGAGAGAGAGGCTGTGGATGGCCAGAGGGACCCTGCCAGGATGCTCTGGGGGGATCCCCAAGGGCTGGGCAGGAGGGGACCAGCTGGGCACAACTGCAGCCTCTTTGCAGAAACTTAGCTGGCCCTAGTGGGGAGCTGTGTTTGGAAACTTGGCATGTATGTTCCTACTTCTACCACTCATCAGTTCGGTGTTTCTTCACCTCTAAAGTGGGGATAATATTAATATTAGGACCTGCTCACAGGATTGTCATGAGGATTAAGTAATAAATTCATGTAAAGTTCCTAGAACGCCACGCTTGGCATGGAGTACTTCATTTGTGTCAACTACCACTAGGTATTGCATCCAAGTTAGATGTCAATGATTGTAAAAGTCACCGTCATTTCACAGATGTTGAAACACAAATATAGAGTCTTGGAACTGATTAGATATGGTATTATTTGGTGTTGGTTAAGAGGGGGTTGGAGCAAAGGGAAGCCAGATGCTGCCTCCTGGGCCAGCAGAGCTAGTGGGATGTAACTTAGAGGATCTTCATATATTGTGTCTTCAGGTCAGAGGCTGGATGTGGGTCCAAGAGGGCAGGAATTGGGTGAGATTAAGGTGGTGGTGGTCAGTCAGGGGTCACAGCAGAGCTAACTGCGCCCTGCAGGCTGGGGCTGCACACCAAGTCCTGCTGGGCTGTAGCCACTGGGACCTTTGAAGACCAAACTGAGTCAGCAGATGCCCCCTCTTTTCTTGCTGTGTTCCATGCAGGACCCCCTGGTGATGCTAATATCCTTGTACTATGAAGTAAGACTAATGATACTCTTCTCTTAAATTTGCTTACTATTATTAGTAACAGCTTACTTACCACTTACTTTACAACAAATCATGATACACCCCTGCATAGAGACTCTACATTTAAGAACAATTCCTGTAACAAGGTCATGCACCAAAAGAGTGTCTGTAATTGCGAAAATTCTAGCCATTGTGATAGGCTTGTAACTGAGAGAGAGAGAGAGTTCTGAGTGAGGGCAGACTGTTTGGAATGCCTCATAGCACATCCTGTAGATAGTCGACTTAATAGAATCTGACATTCATTCAACAAACATTTACTAGGTGTCTACTAATGCCAAGTCCTGAGCATATTTGCAGGGACAGGCCTAATTACCAATGCCAATGATCATAGCAAGGGTGGCAGAAACTCTGTTATACCATCTTACTCGGCCAAGAAAAGCTAAGAAAAGGCCCTTGTCTCGTGCCCTAGTTTCTAACCTGTCTTCCCCATCGACTTATCTCAGCAAACACTAGTGAATGTCAAACCCACTTGAACGCAAAACTGACCGTATGTGTCCAGACCGTATTTTTCCCCTTAATTTACACACAAGATAAGGCGTCAAGTTTCATACTTATCACATCTTATTTCTAACCATTAAGAAAAACTTCTTAATATAGAAACTTTGAAATATTTCAAAAATTACAAAGTAAAGACTAGTGTAATGGAACTAGATGCATGAAACACAAACTCGATGGATATCTTTTATTTTATTTTTCCTGATATGGTGTATCATTTCACACATAAATACTTCATCATGTGTTTCTAATGTATACAGATGCTTTTTATTTAAATACTATTATCACTCTCAACAGAACTAACAGTAATTGTTCAATATCATCCCCATGTTCGATTTTCCATATTGCCTCAATTATGTAGTTTGTTCAAATCAAGATCCAAATAGGACACATGTATCACAATTGATTGGTAGTCCTTTTAAGTATCTTTTAATCCATAATAGTTGCCCTCCTTTTCTTCCCATACCATTTGTTTGTTACAGAAACCGTACAGTTTGTCCTGTAGGACTTACCGTATTCTGGTTTTGTCTTACTCTATTCTCACGTGTTATTTAATATATTTCTTTAAGCTCTTATGACTCTGTATTTATATCTGAGGGCTTGATTATATTCATAGTCTATTTTTTTTTAATGTTTATTCATTTTTGAGAGAGAGGGAGAGGGAGAGAGAATGAGCAGGGGAGGGACAGAGAGAGAGGGAAGAAGAGGACCCAAAGCAGGCTCTGTGCTAATAGCAGAGAGCCCAAAATGGGACTCAGATTCATGAACTGTGAGATCATGACCTGAGTCAAAGTCAGATGCTCAACCAACTGGGCCACCTAGGCGCCCCAATTCATATTCTATTCCTATGTAAAGAACACTTTTAGATTATGTTGTGTGTTTCCTATTGCCTCACATTGGAAGGCACTTAATATCTGGTTGTCTTACTTTGCTGATGTTAAGATTGAGGTTCTATCAGCCTGATTCATCCTGGCCAAGTTCCCTATCAATGTTACATGTTATGATTTTAGTAGCCTTGATGATCATTACCTAGATCTATTATTTATTACAGGTGGCAAAGTGGGGTTGTTCTAATTCTATCATTCCTTCTTAATTTACTTGTGGGACTTTTTCTCATCAACAGTCTATATAGAAAGGCAGGCTAAATTGTTTGATTATTTCCTTTCATTTATCGTTTCATTTAAAAAAAGTAGTGAGTAGTTGGTGCCTTAGCAATTACGTTCATATCATTTTTCAGAGTAATGGATTGTTCTGTGTCTGGCCATTGGACATGTCTTCAGGTTGGCTCCTCTATCACATGACATCATTGGGAGCTTATCTGTATTCAGGCCTAATTGCAGCCAGAAGTTTCATGGTTAACTTTTGTATTTCCTCCCATGGAGCTGACTACTCATAGCTGAAAATGGTATTTAGAGACCATAGTATGAGAGCTAGTGTTGCTCATTGCTGCAGGTTCTATTACTGTTAAGCCTTTTTAGTGACAGGACCTTTTAGGACAGGACAGGACCAGGACATGCATATTCTTTTTTTTTCTAAGTTTTTTTATTTTTGAGAGAGAAAGAGAGAGAGGATGAGAATGAGCATGGGAGGGGCAGAGAGAGGGAGACAGACAATCTGAAGCAGGCTCCTCACTGACAGGGGAGAGCCAGATGTGGGGACCCCCAGGTTGCAACCTGAGACGAAGTTGGATACTTAACTGACTGAACCACCCAGGTGCCCTGGGATATGCGTATTCTTGAAAGACAAAAAGAAATACTGAATTCATACTAATATTATGCAAATTAAATTTTAGGGTTCTTATTTCACTTTAAAATTTTATATTTATATCTCTTTTCTGCACTACAGAAAATCTTGATTCCTAATAATATTAATTTATTTATGATTTCTTCCTTAGGCTCTATCTCACTTGGGATGTACAATCAAAATATTTCGTCTTGAAGGATTAAAAAAATTCTCTTCAAAGTTAGGCAGTGACCTGAAATACAGTTGTGTCTGTATGTTTTAATTGATCTTCTATTTTTAGGAATTGCTTTACTTTTCCTTTTGATAGAACTTTTAAATATGTAAAAATTCTAATTTATTTTTGCCATTGTAAACAGGCATATGTGTTATTAAGTGCTCAGTATTGTTTCTATATATGAAGTCTAATAAGTTCTGTATGTTAATCTTATAGCTAGAAAGTTTATTAAAATCTCTTATTATTTGTAGTAGGATTTTCATGGATTCTTTTGAGTTTCTAGATGTATAATTATATTATCTCCAAGAAGAGATGGTTTTATTTTGTTTCTTCCTTTCTGATCTTAGGCCTCTACTTGCTTGTCTAATCCTGTTGGTTAATGCCTACAATACAGTGGTCATAGTACCAGAGACAGTAGCAATACAGTGAATAGTAGTAATAATAGAGACTTTAAACTTGATTTTAGCAATAAGTCTCTGGTGTTTCCTCAGAAGTAAGAGGCTGGATGCTGACTTGAACTGATGAGGATGTATATGTATTTATGTTAAGGAAATATACAGCTTCCTACTGTGTTGTGATTTTTAGTTTTAAATGTAATTGCTCAGAGCCATTTATACTTCTTGGTTTTCATTTCAAGGAATGAAGATTTAGGATGTTTTGCTTATGTGACTCTGAGCCAGGACATGAAGGGACATTAGGACTCCTGAGAAGTAGCACTTGCAGAATTATATTGCAGGTGCTTTTGAGGAACTAGTTACAGTTTTTAGACTTGGATTAGAATCTTGACTTTGCCTGGGTATAAACGTTATTATTATGTATCTAAGTGATTTGGGGTAGAAATAGGGAGAAAATCAGTTTCACTTTTATGCTCCATTTAAGGGAGCATTTAGCATGTGCTTTTGTATTTTTTTAGGAACTCAATGGACATTTCCTACATGCAAACCAGTAGTTTATTTATTTTTTATCTTTTATTTGAGCTTTTGAATACTGCTCGGCATTAAAATATTTTAAGCAACATGTCCTCTGCAGGAGAAGAGCTCTGATTCAATTATCCATGTTCTTAAACACATCACCATCCCCAATCTCTGCGTATGGGTTGGTAAAAGAGATGGAGCAGATGAAACACCTTGAGTGGCCCAAGGTGCCTTGCTGTGGGTGGCCATTGTTTAAGGAACATTCTAGATGTTAAAGTAAGGGGTTAGGTCATTTGTTGAAATGAAAAGCTGACAAGGACACTAATGTGGGTCCAGGAATTAGCCTAAAGCTCTAACTTCAAAACTTGGGCTCAAAAACCAGCCCTGGTCTACTTTTCAGATGATAATAAAGACAACCAGCAGATGGGCATGAAGGAGAAATTCTAGAAATTAATTGCCCTTAGGATTCACATGAGGAAATGAGGTAAACAATTAATTTGGGGACAAAGTTATTTTCATCAGATATTTACTATGGATCTCAAAGTGCATAAGGGGACTTGGCAGGTGCATGCACCATGGCTCTGGTCTTCGAGAAGCTTCTAGTGAAATGGCAAGATGCAGGTCCATTTTCTTTCCAGATGCCGATTTGGTGTGCCTCATTAGATGGCCCTGGGTCCTCAGTTCGGCCTGTAGAGGGCTCCTTGGTATCCCCCATTGTGTGTCAGGCCAGCTTTGACCTGGGTAGGAGCATTCTGGGGAGACGGCTTCCAGCTGGAAAAGCCAAGTCCCCTTTTGGCCAAGGGACCAGACTCTGGCCTTGTGTTTCCCTGACACATCACGAGTGCCACAGTGAAGGGCACCAGAGGCCAGCTGAGCAGGCACAGTCTTTCCTTATGGGGAAGTGGCACCCCCAGTGGCATGCTCCTGTTGGGCTAGGAGCAAGTTCCAAGTAGTTAAGTGGATTGGGTTCTAATGCCCTTGTGACCATTGGCTTGGACATCCTTTGCTGAGAGTTTCTGGCAGGCCCCAGTGTTTTCTTGGCAGCTAGACTAGCACTGGAGGGTGCCTCTGCCGTGGTGTCCACTCTGCCTGGAGGAGACTGATGAGGGAGGCGACTCAACATATTCAAAGGTTCTTGTATATAGGGAGCTAAGTAATCTCTTTTGAAGTTGTGTTTGCCACCAATCACAACTTTCTTTTTTTTTTTAATTTTTTAATGTTTATTCATTTTTTGAGAGACAGAGCATGAGCAGGGGAGGGGTAGAGAGAGAGGGAGACACAGAATCCGAAGCAGGCTCCAGGTTCTGAGCTGTCAGCACAGAGCCCGATGTGGGGCTCGAACTCACAAACTGGGAGATCATGACCTGAGTCACGCTTAACTGACTGAGCCACCCAGGCACCTCACCAATCACAATTTTTATGTTGCTAAGCCTGTCATGGCAACTAAATGCCTATCTGAAAATAAAATGACACTCTTTTTTGTTTTGTGTTTCTACTATAATGACATAGCATACTTGTTTTTCTGCTTTAACTTAACATGATAACTAGAGATGATGACAAGAGTACAGATGGGTGTGCAGCACATGTGGGTAAGCAGGTGCCGTAGTGCGTGCGGACGTGTGTGAGGGTCCCTGTGGGTGCTCACGTTGATGGGGACAGTGTGCGTGCAGCTGTGTGGTTGTATGTCCGAGTAGGCACTGGATGTGAGTGTGAGATCACACGTAGGCTGTGAGTGTTTGATGACCCTTCTGAGCGTGTGTATGTGTGTGTGTGTACGTGTATGCCTGGAGACAAGTTGGGTTGCGTCAATGTGTCACACCTGTTCTGTTTGGTGAGACAAGACTTCTGCCTTTGGAGAGCTTTCTCATTAGGGGTTGCTTCTGTGGCCCCCCCTTTGGAAAATTCAAGCCCAATCACAGGAAATAGAGCCCCTGTTTTGGGGGGAGAGTCCAAGTCTGTGCCATGGCCCTCAATGAACCAAAGATCTTTTAAATTAGGAGCACCCAGACACCATCTGGCCCAGCCCTGACCTAGGTGATGGGGGTTTCTGGTTAAGGTGTTAAGTTACAAGCCCACAGTTGGTACGTCTGTCATTCACTCCTTCTACACTGGTGCACATTATGCACAGGGCTGAGCCTGTCTCCTCTGAGCTGGGATGGGCCTGACATTCCATGCCCACCATGCATACAGAGTTACAACCAGAGTTTATAATACTAATGACATGCACTCTCACCTATTCAAGGCTTTAGGTTTCCTAAAAATTTTTTAAATGTTTATTTATTTTTTTTCCCAATAATATTTTATTGTCAAATTGTTTTCCATACAACACCCAGTGCTCTTCCCCTTAAGTGCCCTCCACCATCACCACCACCTCTTTCCCCCCTCCCCCTTCCCCTTCAACCCTCAGTTCATTCTCAGCAT
>NC_043707.1:23836913-23898700 GCF_006229205.1 Suricata suricatta
ACTATCTTTTCCCATTCTGTTGGTTGCCTATTAGTTTTCTTGATTGTTTCCTTTGCCTTGCAGAAGCTTTTATTCTTGATGAAGTCCCAAGGGTTCAGTTTTGCTTTAATTTTCCTTGCCTTTGAGGATGTGTCAAGTAGGAGATTGCTGCGGTGGAGGTCTAGGAGGTTTTCCCCTACTTTCTCCTCGAGGGTTTTGATGGTTTCCTGTCTCACATTCAGGTCCTTCAGCCATTTTGATCTTATTTTTGTGTATGGTGTAAGAGACTGGTCTAGTTTCATTCTTCTACATGTTGCTGTCCAGTTTTCCCAGTAAATGTTTATTTATTTTTGAGAGAGAGACAGAGTGTGAGTGTGGGAGGGGCAGAGAGAGAGAGAGACAGAGACAGAGAGACAGATGGAATCCAAAGTAGGCTCCAGGTTCTGAGCTGTCAGCACAGAGCCCAACGCACGGCTCGCTCAAACCCACAGACTGTGATATCGTGAGCTGGGCCAAAGTTAGATACTTAATTGATTGAGCCACCCAGGCGCCCCAAGGCTTTGTGTTTCCTAAAGGCATTTAAATTTTTTTAACGTTTTTTTAATTTCTGAGAGAGAAAGAGAGAGAGAGAGAGAGAGAGAGAGAGAGAGAGAGAGAGAGAGAGAGAGACAGCATGAGCAGGGGAGGGTCAGAGAGAGAGGAAGACACAGAATCTGAAGACAGGCTCCAGGCTCTGAGCTAGCTGTCAGCACAGAGCCCAATGCAGCGCTCGAACCCACAAACTGTGAGATTATGACCTGAGCTGAAGTCGGATGCTTAACTGACTGAGCCACCCAGGTGCCCCTCCTAAAGGCATTTTCTGAGCCTTATCCCCTGTGAGCTGACTTCTGCAGGGAAATGCTCCCCAGACATGGAAATAGACATCTCATCAGATTCGGAAGGCTAGAAGCAGAGGTGGGAGCCTTTCCCCAGGAGGCGATGAGCAGGGTCCCAGAGTGAGGACAGGAGACCCATCTGCCTGTTGCCAGGACAGGCCACTGCTGACTGCAATGTGCAGACACCTCAGGGGCCAGCTCTTTCAGACAAGGACTCGGTGCAGGGTGACCAGGTCCCATTTGGGCTCATCACCAAGACCCTTCCCGCTGAACTCTCTGTGCTTTGGATCTCTTGAGACTGTTTTATTTTCTTTTCCTTTTAACTTCAATATGGAACCAAGGAGGACCAATATTGATTACGTGTTAGTTCAATAAGCGCTCATCGTACATCAATTATCTTAAGGTTGTCCCCGTCTGGGCCCACATGACACAGGGTGCATGTGAATTACTTCCTGCCTGGAACTTTCCTCAAAGTGGTGCTGCTGGGAAAGCAGGGCAGAGGCTGTGGGCAACGGCAGAAGTGGGCACAGATGAGGGGTGTTTTAACCTGAGCCCTGTCGCAGAGGACAAGAAAGGGTTAACCAGACGTCAGAGAGAAAAAGAGAAATGGTGACATGAAGGGAACCCAGTGGGCTCAACGGAAGCTGGCGAAGGAGAACTAGTCTTGGATGCTCTTAGTTTTGTCTGTGGAAGATAGAATGACCATTGCCCTGGGGTGGCGAGCGGCGTTGCAGCTAGGAGGCTTGGCCAGAGTCCTCTCCCTAAGAATGCCATTTCTAACTCTGGCCCCCACTTGTTTTGTGGCTCTGCTGAGGTCAACAGCCAGGCAACAAATTACGCTGGCCAGGCGCTGGGCTTTCTTGCAAGTTGCAATTGCGTTGGCTGCTCTGGCTGGATAGGAAGGCGAGCCCCTGGGAATTCGAACGGAAAAGTACCTGTAAATATTCCAGAGATTGCTTCCAAAGGCACATTATTGGTTTGTTGTGTAATACCCTCCGGTGACATTGAGCCCTTATTAATAACGAAACATCTGTCACAACTGTAATTCTAGTTCTTGTGCCAGGATTGTGCTGCTATCATTGTCCTGTATAAACACAGAAGGGAGGGTGTAAATTATTGAGGCAACTGACTCAGAGTAAATTACCAGGCAGCACCGTGCGGGCAGTAAGTTTCTGTCAACTTTTTTCAGACCGTGTGTGTCTCCGCTGAGGTTCCCTTGATGTGCCCGCAAATCTCCCTGAGAACATCGCCCTGGACCTCCGATGCGGCTGCCCGAGCAACCTGGAGAGGGGAAGCCTGAGAATGAGGAAAAGGGGGGCAGAGGAGCCCCCGGAGGGGGAGAGGAGCCGCCGAGGACCCAGGCCCCCGACTTCCCCACTTGGCAAGTCTTCTCCCCCCAAACCCCCCGGAGAAAGCGCTTTCTCGAGTGTTTGCTCAGGACTTGATTGTTTTCAGCCCTCAGGTAGGGGGTGGTGCAGGGGGGGCTGGGAGCTTTTGCTGCCGAGTGTCTGAGTGTCCTGTGGGTGGGGGAGAGGACAGGACACCTGGGAGGGGTCCTGAGAGAATGGCTGTCCCAGCTGGGCACAGAGATGTCACTGCACGCCTTGAGCCTGACGGGTTGCCGTGGGCTGTATCTGAGATATGTGGATGGGTTTGCAAACTGACGGTCAGGCGCTGATCAGGTTAGGGGGTGCTTGTTGGAGTCATTTATAGAGTCATTTCTAGAGTGCCAGGTGACAGCATGGGGGCAGGATCTTGACAAAGATAATCTCAAGGAATCCTCACGATCACCCCAGAGAAGTGTTATTAACCCCGTTCTTACAGGAGAAAAGACAGACAGACGTTCGACTTGCTCCAGACAGCATAGGCAAAGGTAAATCCGGGATTCCTGCCCAAATCTCTCTGACTCCAAAACTTACATTCGTCACCACTGGCCTGCCTGCCTCTCCCCACTTACAGGCCAGTTCAGAGGGAGGGGTCCTGGGTGCTCCCAGCCACAGGCTTCCTGGGGTTCGGTCCTGCTCTCTTTCTTTCCCTTGGAGACATTCAAGGCTATAAAAACTCAAGAGGAATTTCAACTCGGGGTGGTTTTGTGCAGAGGGAAATTTTGATCTATGTGATGCTGGCATCAAGGAGTTGGTCTGTGGTGAGTCATATAATAGGATATGTTCAGAAATGGTCTCCCTCAGGCTGTTGGGAAGGGGCCCTGCTAGCCCTCTCTGCCACCAGCTGCCAGGAGGGGCCAGAAGTTTACGTTGATGGTGGGGGCCGTGAGTTTATGGTTGGGCTGCAGGGGAAAAAAGGAAGTGGGCATATTTCTGGGGACTGCAGCTCCTGATTTTTAGTACTTTCTCCCAGGGGCTGGGGATGAGACTGCAGGTTCAATCCAGAACCTTCTGCCGGCACAACTTATTGTTTAAGCTGGGGGCTGATGAGACCGACAGCCAAGGGCATGGTGTGCTGAAGGGCAGACTCAGAGCGAGGCTCTGCTCAGGAGGGTGGTCCAGGGGTGGAAGGATGGACCTGGGCTGGGCCTCCCCATCCCAGCTCACCCTTGCAGGAGCGGAGCCCCAAGAAGAAGAATGGTCCAACCCAAGGCTGAATCTCCTGGTTGGCCTTTCCTCAGGCTGGGATAAGTGATCGAATCCTGGGTGCCTGCCCTAGGAAAGTAGGGGGCATGTGGAGGGGAGGAGGTCAGGACAGGGGCAGAGACATGCTGCTGCGTGACCTGTGGGGGCCGTGGCAAGTGGCAAAGATGGAAAGGATAGTCATCTACCCTATTGGATATGATGATATCATACAGGAAGCAACAAAGAAGTCTGATGGAGTCAGAACGACCATTTTTCGGGACAGATTCCACATTAAAAAATATTTCCTCGTTTGCTCCTGTGGCATTGGGATTTAGGATTTGGGGTCAGAGCTGTAATGGGCATGAACCGGACAGATTAGTTTCACCTGTCTCCAGGACCAGCAGTAGCCCAGATGGAAAGAATCTGCTTCTCCTGCACCATCAGCTTCTCCTGGAGGGTTGGCATTACTTCTTTATGGACCCCACGCTGGGAGCCTCTATGGCTCTTGGATTGTTCCTATCACGCATTCACATCACCACAAACCCATAGTCACTTACTCCTTCCTTGAAGGGCATGCCCACATATTTCTCAAAGATTTCCTTGTGCAGCATGTAGAGCAAGGAACCTAAAAAGAAGAATGACGGGTGGCTCAGTTGGTTGAGTGTCCGACTTGGGCTTAGGTCATGATCTCACAATCCGTGGGTTTGAGCCCCGTGTTGGGCTCTGTGCTGACAGCTCAGAGCCTGGAGCCTGCCCCTCCCCTGTTCATGCTCTGTCTCTCAAAAATAAATAAATGTAAGAAGAAGAAGAAGAAGAAGAAGAAGAAGAAGAAGAAGAAGAAGAAGAAGACGACGACGACGAAGAAGAAGAATGAAGGATAAGATAGGGTCACGGGAGGGGGGCTTTGATCATCTGGGTCTCTGTACAGGGTTGGGCATGGAGGGGACAGGGGTGCAGCCCACCGGGAACATCTCACACCAGTCCCCAGCAGCGATGTCTTGTGGAGCACATTGTTTCCCTGTCCTTTGTTCCTTAGCAGGGACGCTCCTTCAGAGAGGATGATATTGGGCCATGTTGTGTGGTGGCTCATGTGATTATGCCTGGCACGAGCCAAGCAGGCAAGATTATAAAGTAGGGAGGCATCTCCTCAATGTGTCCCAACTTCCTGCCCCAGGTCATTCTCTCTCTTCTGAGTACCATTTTTGTTGCAAGTAATGGAGTCGGGTAGAGTCACGCCCCTAGATGAAAAGGGAAATATGTTTGGAAGACTTTAGGTAGGGGTGAGGGGTGTGGGGGTTGCCTCATGGAATCCAAACCCTCAGAGATGGCTGGAATGAAGGTCTAGGGGGATATAGAAAACCCAAGAAAGCTGTTTCTCTCTGCCTGTTTATATCTCCTCAGTTTCTCTGTCCACGTAAAAACTATCCATGGCACAGAGCTGCCAATTTGGTAACCAGCCTCAACTGAGAATCAGCATGGTCTCAATTCCAAATTCCCCGGAACTAGGCTCAATGCTGTCCACTCCTGATCCAATCAACAGCGTCCAGGGAAAGAGAGTCAGAGGGCATGGACCTGGTTTCTTCCACTATAAATACACACACGGGAGAGGAAGGCAATGACCAAAGTGGGTACCTCATCACCCCAGTTCCTTGAGATATTGGATTTTGTACCCCATTCTAGAAAGTTGGCTGGTTATCCATTAAGTGCTGGTAAGGTACTTGCAATTAATGCTCTAAGCTGGTACATTTAGAAGGTGGTGTGCAGAGGAGAGAATTGTCACTGATGGAACAAAAGCAGTGAGGTAGCTAACACTGGCTGGGGGCACTAAGTGCAGTGTGGAGAGAGACCCTATGCAGAGGGCAGGGACTAGAGAAGTAGGGTACCCCTTGATACCCCCAGCCTTCCTCCCAGATCTCCAGCTGAGATTTACAGAAGAATTCTGCAGACTGTCTATTCCTGTCTTCTCCAAGGTGAGGGTGGACTTTCTCTTGGTCTACCTGAGGAAGATGACCTATACATGTGGACCTCCTTCACTTCGACCTAATTTCCTTGAATCTTACAAGGGTGCACAGCATGAAGCTATGACTTGCTGCTAGCCTGCTAAGGTGCTAATTTCTCAGCGTGGAGGTCTGAGGGGATGTTTCCCCCTTTTGCCCAGACGATGGGATCTGGGGTCTTTGGGCCAGTTCTAGAGCTGACTCATGGATTGTCAGTAGGCCCCCCCCCCCGATGGCCAGCTGGAAGGAGCCCCCAGGGAACAGAGAGATGCCCTTGTGGCTTCCACAAACTAGAGCTAAGTAAAGAGCCCAACCACTATGGTGCTACCCCAACCCAGTCTGAAGGAAGCTAATATGGGGAGAAATGGATGTGCACTCTTGATATATGAACTAAAAATAGTCCGTGTTCCAAACAAAGTGTTTTTAGTATTTTGAAATGAAAACGTGTAGACAAAGCAAGGATTCAGAATGCATGACTCATTAAACTGCTGATTCTGAAAGCAATGGAAATTCAAAGGGAATTTTTCTCTCCCTATTTCTCCCTCCCACCCCTGTTCTGAATAGCTTATAAAAAGAGTCTCTACAATAAACAGGACCCATAAACTCCTCCGTGATTTAAGGTCCTGAATAGGAGAGACAGAAGGAACTCAACCTTTATTGCCTGCTCACTAAGCTGGCCTCCCTAGCAAGGCTGGAATCGACCAGAACCTGCCCTCCCCCAGCCTGCCCATCCTCATTCTCTTTCTCATGCTCTCCACCCTGTCCCAAAAAGGTGGCTATGGCCACTGCTCCCTCCCCTGAGTCCCAGGCTCTGGTGGGCCTTAATAGCATTCAGCTCATTAGCCCTAACAAGGATGCCTCATCAGTGAGCAGTAGCCCTAGGGGCATCTTAAGGGAGAGTGCACACCTAGGGTACTGAAGTGGGATGCAGTGGTGAGCACCTCCATCAACTCACTTGGGCTCATTGTTGGGTTAGGAAGCATTGGGCCTCATCAGTGGTATTCAGTTTTTTTTTTTCCTCACAAAAACCTTTGTAAAATGTCTTATGGGGAATCTCAGTACTTAACACAGAGAAGAGTACCAGTTCTTGTTGGAGCAAGGTGTGTGTGTGTGTGTGTGTGTGTGTGTGTGTGTGTGTGTGTACGCGCGTGCACACTTGGGAGAATGGGGAGGTCCTCGAGGACTCCTGAGAGGAAGAGTGACATGTTTCACTTGAATAGGCTATTGAGAGACCTTCATGTCACAATCCCTTAAGAACTGTGTAAAAATCTCGCCTCCAGTCTCTCCTAGTTGCCATCCCCTATTTTCCTTCTGATCCTCAACACACTTCTTGAATACCTTAGTAGCTTGTTAAGCCTTGTATCTCTCCTGAGGAAACTGAGATGACCTGTGAGTGATCAGCCAATATTTTCACCTCATGTTGCCTCAACTGCAACTCCAGTGACTTTCTTTCTTCTCTATCTTCACTCTTATGGCCTCAGCCATCATCTTATCACTTTCTAGAACACTCCATCTCTGAGAGCTCACACAGAGTGCCCCTCTCTTTGACACCCTGCTCTACAGCTGTTTACCATTGCTCTTCCCACTTCAGGATGTGGAACACTCTGAGAGAAGATCCTATATGGAGATGGGGCATGGGTAGGTGACCTCACACACTCACAGTCTTCAACCCCCGTGGGTCCACTGTGTGGCTCCTGGATTCCTCTAGTGGTCAGGTCCCCTCATCTTCTCCACCATGACTGTTTCAACCTTTGCCCACTCTTCTAAAACTCATAATATTTCCTCCTTCACAAATAAAACAAAGGTCCCAAGAAGAAACCTCTTCAACTTTATGCCCATTCTCCTGTCATCTTTTCTGCATCCGTGTTCATTTTTTTTCTCCCTTCCCATCGTAGTGAAGAGGGATCTCTCTGCCAGTCCAAGGAGCAACTGCCACAGGCATGTGGACATTTATTCTCTGCCACCCTCTCTCACCCCCAATCACCTCCTTCTATCAGTTTTACCTCCTTTATTATTGTTCAATCTCATCTTCCCCTAATCACAAACATTTGTTCTAAAGTCACTTATCTTTTTTTTTTAAAAGCAGATATGTTTTAATTTTCCTCAAACTTCTTGAAAAAATTGCCTATACTTGTTCTAATTCTCCACCTTTCTTTTACTTCTCACCTCTCACTCACTGTGATCTGGCCTCTGTTCCTATCAGTCCACTGATCATATTCTTGCTGGAAGAAAAGATAGTGTTAAGTGAGAAGGGGGCAATGCCAAGATATGGGCCAGTTCAAAACTTAGCTTATCAAAATATATTGGGTGAGTTTATGAACTCTGTGGTTTGTGGGCTCGGCCTACTAGATCAGAAACTTTTCAAATAGAACCCAGAAATCTGCTGACCCCAATTCCCTTCTCTCTGGGATGTTCACTGACAGCGCTGCCAGGTCCCCAGAAGACTCAGCCCGGGAGCAGGGGGCCGGTTCTGCCGCCACATGGCCACACCACGAAGCATGCTTTGCTCTCCCTTGTTGCGCTGGCCAATTCTTTTCCCTTCTCTTCCCTCCAGTCCCAGCCATCCAGTTGGGATTTCAGATGATCTTAGCTAAGAGACTTAGAATGACTCTCATTCTCCAGGAGATTTTCTGATCCTATCTTGGGAATCCTCTATCATCCAGGATTTATTTACTTCTGTTTACTTGTGATGATTCTTCTAGTGCAACATGTTACAAATTGAGGATCCTCTGAACATCAGTGTAAATAAATATTCCCGAAAAGCGCTTCACGGTCAGCAAAATTCAGATGATATGCCATGATCTATCTACCTCTTGGAGAATATCAATGCATATTAAAATCTCAGAGATGCTCCACAGCAGAACACATGATTTATCTTCGTTTAATTCAGCTTTTCCAAACATAGTTTGAGACTGGAACACTCTGTGTGTGTGTGTGTGTGTGTGTGTGTGTGCGCACGTGTGTGCATGCGTGCATGTGTGTGTGCGTGTGTGTGTGTGTAAAAGCCTAGAAACCACATACTAAATGTTTATTTTGTCTCCCTAGGACATACCTGGTTCTCAGATCCATGCAAATGATCAGTAACTGATACACCCTAGGCCCAGGGAATGCTCACAACAATATTCATAAATTGGTGTGCCAGGCTCTGTGCTGAGTCCTGGGGATAAGATGAATAATCTTAAAATAAGATGAATAATCTCATGCAGTTTATAGGCTCATGGAAGAGATGGATTAATACTCACCATAGAGTTTGTGTGTGAGGATAAATTCAGGCACAGGGCATGCCTGGGCTCATGTCACATACACACATGCTTGCACACATGCACCCACACACACAGGTAGTGGTAAAGCTCCAGGGCACAACGTTCAGTTCCAAAGCAAGAACATGATATGAATGGCACCCCCTGCAGTTGCACAACATAGATAGAATAAATACACACATATCCACCCAAATATGCGCACTTTGTTGTTATTAGTAATCTCCTTGCTCCGAGAAAGTATTTTTTCACTTAATGATTTATTACCTACGTGCTTTTCTGTTGTACTGTGATTTATTTAACTAGTGCCCTATTGATGGCTGCTGAGGCTGCTCTATTTTTGCTCCCACCAGCAGTGCTGCAATGAGCATCTTCGTATATTTATCCTTATGAACTAGTGCAAGTATATCTAAATATAAATTTTCTAGAAGTGAAATTTCTGGGTCAGAAAGTATACATGCTTTTTCTTTCACTGGATTTGCCAAATTGCTCTCTAGAATTATTGTACGAATTTGCCCAATGGAAGGGCCTCTGAGGACAGGGGATACTGGAATGGAGGGGCTGGTGACAACAGAGGAGAAGGGCTTGAAGGTGATAATTAATGGAGTTGCAGTCTTTAGGAAGTGAGAGAGCAAGGGCTCAAGAGCACAGTCTTCATGAAGCAAAAAAATTCTAGATGTACAAAGTGTCCATTCTGGACTACCCAGAAAATATGACAAATGATCATAGCTAGGAAGTTTCAATCAGTTTCACCCACCCGGAGATTCCAAAATCCTCCTTTCACCAAGGATCCATTTATTTTCTGTGTGGTTCTTCTAATAAAACATGCCACAAATTGATGATTAACATTGATATTAATAAGCATCCTCTAAAGGCACTCCATGTTCAATAAGCCAATTGGCCCCTAGGAATTCACCTCCTGGCTGGTGATCTAAGATGGATTAATAGTCAAACAAAAGCTGATATGTTATGGTGTGGAATGCTAGGGTTTAAAAATATTAAAGTTTTTAAAATGTTTACTTTTTTGGCGAGAGAGAGAGGGAGAGACAGCATGATTTGAGGGGGGGGCATAGAGAGAGGGAGACACAGAATCCAAAGCAGGCTCCAGGCTCTGAGCTGTCAGCACAGAGCTGGATGCAGGGCTCGAACTCACAGTGAGATCATGACCTGAGCCAAAGTTGGCCACTCAACCTACTGAGCCACCCAGCAGCCCCTGGAATACTAGTTTTTAAGATAAAAATGTCTAAAGAGGTTTCTTACATGCATGGAGCTGTTTGTTTGTTTGTTTGTTTTTTGGCTATGACCCCATAATTCTCTATCATCAGAAGCCCTTTTAGGAAAAATTTAGAATTGTTGGGAGAGACCAAATACATCCAGCACACTCCTGGTGTTTAAATCAAATTTTAATTCGAGTATTTTACTCCTATTGAGAAAGTGGGGCAGAGAAGGGGAGGGACAGGGGAATGCATGCCTAATATTCTTGCTGCTAGCAGAAGGCTCTATAAAGCAGCACTTTGCCTTTGGATCTTTGCCTCAGGATCAAGTTCGTCTGGCCTATCACAGAGTCCAAAGGGAACTGAGAGACACAGCACTCCTGGGGCCTGTACCATTAGGTGCCTCTCCTCCAGTCTCTCCTGCTGGAGCCAAGTCTAGTGGTCCACATGTGGCCACTATAGGAACCTCTGTCTCCTGGACTTCTTATCTCTCTTTAGTCTGGCTACTATTGGTTTGTAATAAATTACCACAAACTCTGGGGGGTCATAAACCAACAAATGTCTTAGACTCATGGAGTCTGTGGGTTCAGTAGGGATGGCTCATCCCTGCCCTGTGATGTCTGGTGCTTCCATTGGACAGACTCCGGTGGCTGGGGCTGGAATCACCTGGTCCCTCTTCACACGTTTGGTGCCTGGGCTGGGAAGGCTGAAGGAAGGACTCAGCAGGGAGAATGTGACTTCTTCATGTGACTTGTGGTTCTCATAGCACGGCCTCTGGGTTTGAAGACAAGCATCAAGGGACCAGCCTTCTAGGAGGACCAGGTGGCCCTTTACAACGTTGCCTTGTAAAAATCACTTCTGGCACATTTAGTTGGTCAAAGCAGTTCAAGTCCTCTTAGATTCAGGATGTGGAGGCATAGATCTCACGTATCAGTGGGAGGAGGCTCAAAGAATTTGGGGGCCGAATTGTAAAGCTACCTCAGTCTTCCTTCATGGGTCCTGGATCCAGCAGCTCCCAGTGATGTGCCTCTGCTACCAGGGGACATGGAAGAACTGGGCACTGGGAGGGGTAGTAAAGATAAGGGCATTCCCAGTGATCTGAGAAGCCGGGGGATAATTCTGAACATTGCATTAGAAAAGTGTTTGTCTCTTTAAGTTATCCCGACCTGTGGGTGCCATATGGGCAGAGACAGTAACCAAGCCAAGTTTTCAGGAGAAGTGATAACAAGCACAATCCATGGAGGGCTCCCGACGTATCACTATGCAAGTGGTGCCGTCCACAGCCATAGGGGGCGCTTAGAGCGTGTAATTAATTGGCCCCTGTTCGCACAGACTTTTGATGAACCTCACTTAAGGGAAAGCAGTAACTGGTAACATCGTGCTGCTGTTAAGCAAATGTCTGCCTCACTCCTTTTCTGGGGCTATGTCCTCATGTTGGGGGAAACAGGCGGGCTTCCGGTCTGTTCCCGAGCCAATCCCCCCTGCAGCTGATTCTTGTTACCTGCTCCCATCATCTCAGCCCTGCACAACGTCACTTGGGGTTCACACCTGGGACTCCTGGGACAGCCAGAGGAGTTACTAGCCTCTGGGGCCAGGGTGCTGGTGCAAGAGCACGATTTCCTTTGCTGTACCTTCTGTCAAATCCCTGCAGCCCCACCAACACACAGCAGATGGATATCAGTCATAGGTTTTACCAAAGGCTTGGGAATAACCGAGAAATTTCAATGTATGTGGTGGAGTGGGGTAGGGAGAGGGAATTGCAATATACAAATAAATCTTGTTAGAGTCCCCCCAAAATATTTTAAAGGGGTATTTTTATGCATGAATCCCTTTGGCAGTCTGATGAAGCCTGTGAATTATGTTTTTAAATGCATGAAATAGAATAATTGAGGCAACAACAAAGGAAATCAATTACATTTAAGTACAGTATCAAACTATTAAACAAAACAAATGCATGATATAATAATTCATGTGCTTTTTGTTGATGCACTAAATAATAAGATCTAGAGCGTAATAACTCTCATAATTTTGAAGTGTCGCGGTGGTGAGTGTAAACAACATTATGGAATAGTCACAGCTGTAACCTTGTAGGAAAATGAGTGGCAAAGTCACAGTAACTGTAATACCAGGACCCCTTGTGGCTTGTGTTTATAGTTGGAGAAAATGCTAGATTCCATTTAGAGGATAATGAAAATAAAGATGTCTTCTTTCCCATCCAAATTCATGGGAGCCCCTTGAAGTCCATCCTCGGGCCCCTGCAGGGTGAGAGGCCCCCAGGAACCCTTTCTGGTGCATGTCTTAGGCGTGTTACCTGGCCTCAGGGGCAGCCCTGCTGTCTCATTTCTCAGAGCAAGTGCTTCCTTCTTCGGCCCTCCCCAGGGCAAATCTCCATCTCTCTTTAGGAAACTCAATGTCTAACAGGAATATTATTTTGGCAAACAGTACACTGGTGCGTGCTAATGTCAAGGCTGAGCCCAGGTCAAGAGACTTCTTACCGCATGGCTGGATGACAGGGATTTGATTTTTTAGGAAGACACTAGGCTTCAAAGCCAAGCTCCATAGACAGGGAAATTCTGTACAATCACACACTACATGAGAGGCTCAGACTTTTGAATTCTTCTCCCAATGCAAAGAAGACACCTCTGACCAGCTTTCAGGTTTAACCATGGGGCTGCAGCAGAGAGGGAGGAGCACAGGACACAGGGGAAATAAAGGAAACTTCTCTCAGCTTTCTGGTCATGGGTTGGAGTGAGAAGAAGGACAAATGATAAAAGGGTAGGAGAATTAAGAAGGCTATTCCACTTCCTCTCAGCACCAGGGGACTGAGGCTCCTGCCTTACCCCTCCATGGGTACCCTGGGAGCCCACCAGACAGGGAACCTGACCTAAGATTCTGCCTTTGGTCTGACCTTCAGGTTTGGAAGCCAGTAGGATGCCCATGACCATGGACCAAGACATGTCACTTGAGGAGATAACAGGAGAGACTAAACATTTTCAAAAATAAACTTTATTCTTTTGAAACACTTATAGATTTACAGAAAAATTGAGAAGATAATACAGAGTTCCCAGCTACCCAACAATTTTTTCTACTATAGTTTTACATGAGGATGGTCCATATGTTACATGTAATGAATCAGTATTAACACACAATTATTAACCAAGGTCCACACTTTATTCAAATGTCCCTAGGCTTTATCTGATATCCGTTTTCTGTTCGAAGATCTCATCCAGGTGTGATGTTACATTTAGTTGTCATGTCTCCTTGGGCTCCTGTTGGTTGTTACAGTTTTCTCAGACTTTTCTTGTTTTTTATGACCTTGGCAGTTTTGAGGAGTATTGGTCAGGTATGTTGAATGTTCCTACACTGGGATTTGTCTGGTGTTTTTTCCTATGATTAGATTTGGATTATGGGTCTTGGGGAGGACGATCACAGAGAGAAGGGGCCATTTTTATCACATCATATCAAAAGTACACACTATACACATGACTTATCACTGTCCATGTTGACCTTGATCACCTGGTTGAGGTGTTTGTCAAGATTCTCCACTGTAAAGTTCAGAATTTTTCCCTTTCCATACTGTACTTTTTAAAAAATCTTTATTATTGAAGTAAGTACACAACATAGTGGTTTGACAATTCTATACATTATACAGTGTTCACCATGATTAAGTATCGCTCCCTGTATAACGTTATTACAATACTATTAACTGTATTCTCTATGCTGTACTTTTCATTCCCATGACTTACTTATTTTACAACTAAAAGTTTGTACCCCCCAATCCTCTTCACCTAGTTTGCCCATCCTCTTCCCACCTCCGCTCTGGCAACCACCACTTTCTTCTCTATGTTTATGAGTCTGTTTCTGGGTTTTGTTTGTTCTTGTGCTTTGCTTTTTAGATTCCACATGTAGGTGAAATCATGTGGTATTGTCTTTGTCTGACTCATTTCACTTAGCATAATACCCTCTAGGTCCATGCATGTTGTCACAAATGCAAGATCTCATTCTTTTTTATGCCTGAGTACTATTCCACTATGTATATAAATGTGTGTGTGTGCACCACATCTGTATCCATTCATCTACTGATGCACTTAGGTTACTTCCCTATCTTGCCTCTTTAAATAATGCTGCAATAAACATAGGGTGCATGTATCTTCCTGAACTCATGTTTTCATTTTCTTTGGGTAAGTACCCAGTAGAGGAATTACTGGGTTACATACTATATTCTTTGGAAGAAACTTACTATGCACAGACTACACGTAAGAAATGAGGAGTTAAGCTCCAGCTCCACGTAGGCAGAGTATCTACATAAATTATCTGGAATTCTGTAACAAGAGATTCTGTCTTTATCCAATCATGCATTTACATACATATGGACTCTGGGATATTTATTTTATAATTTGAGTAATAATTCAATACAACTTTATTTGTTTTGTTGCTGAAATGGTTGTAGCATTTTCGCATTGGGAGCTCTTGGCTCCTGTGTTTTGAGTACTTCCTTATTTTCTGGCACTACAAGGTGCTCTGGGCTTATCTTGTAGATTTCCTGCCCAGAGCGCTGGCCTAGTCTCTTCTAATAGCAAATGGTGTTAGAGACCAGCATCTGAGCCCTATGTGTGCTTTTTGTTATTGAGGTATTGTTGCTCCTATGTTCTTTCAGTCAACAGAGCAAGAAATATATGTGTGTGCCTTAACCTATGTCCAGCCATATGTATCTATATGTGTTTTTATATGTAACCATGAGAGTCCATGTTAAGCTAAATAGGAGTTATTCTGTGTCTTCAACTCTAATCTGTTATCACATGGATCATTCTAGCTGCTTCCCCTTACTTCCCCATTGTTTTAATTTGCATTTCCTGATGACCTATGATATGGAGTGTCTTTTCACACACTTATCTACCTTCTGGGGATCTTCTTAGGTGAGGTGTCTGTTCAGATCTTTTCTCTATTTTTTTCCATGGGGTTGTTTGTTTTTTTATTGTTTCATTTTAAGATTTCTTTGTATACTCTGGCCCTTTAACAGATACGTATTTTTTTCCAAATATTTCTCCCCAATGTGGGATTGTCTTCTCATTCTCCTGACAGTACCTTGAACAGAGCATAATATTTTAATCTTAATGAAGTCCAACGTATCACTTTTTTCTTTCATGGATCAGGAAAGGTCCAAGTTTTGATGTTTTATCTAAAAGTTCATTACCAAACATAAGGTCACCTAGATTTCTCCTATATTTTATTCTAAAAATTCTATAGTTTGTATTTGACACCTAGGTCTATAGTCTAGTTTAAATTAATTTTTGTGAACCCGTGTCTAGGTTCTTTTTTTTTTTTTTTTTTTTTTTTTTGCATACAGATGTCCAACGGTGCTAGCACCATGTGTTAAAGTCAACATATGCTTACATTCTCCCTGTGGTCTTCTGGTCTCCTAGGAGCAGATCTTGGAGATCACACATTTGCAAGCACTCACTTGCTCCCAATGACAGGCAATAGTTCCCAGAGATAGTTCAGCATAAGTCCATATAAAAGAAGAAAATTATTTTATTAAAAGGCAATATAACCTCAAAATGTTTCTTGCTATTAAGGAGAAAGCATTTTCCTCCCTTCTTTTGCTAAGTCATGCTGTGGTATGCAGTTGTGTATAAGAAATAGGTATTGTTGTGACAATAATATGACAACAGAGCCAACTGCTTACTTTCACTGTGGATTGGAAATGAGCTGTGAAATCATCACTTTTTCCCTTGACTGGGCAGGAGCCAGTTTTTGGAAAGGGCGTTTCTCTTCTTCAGTGTACAGACGCGTCCCCAACCTGTCCCAGAACGACCCCTGGCAGGTGAGAATAAAGCCATTTGCTTGCAGTTAGACAAAGACCTCTCGTGCCAGCTGCTGGGGACATAAGTGAAGACAGTACCACATAGGTCCTGCTCTTCAGGTCTCATGTTCTAACCGAAAATAGACTGGAGTTACAAACAAACTTATAACAACAGTCACCAACAGCATTTTCCTGACTGCTTGTCCTCACTCTTTGGGAACGCAAGCTTCCTCAAGTCTTCTAGCTATTTCTCACATGTCTGTGTGCATGACTTGACTCTTGACTGACATTCGCCATTTTTCTCCTTTCATCCATCACATTTGATCATCAAGGTGATGCCTCTTCTCCTGTGAACCACTGCTGCCTGCCAGGGAAGTTTCTGTTGCTGATCCTCATGGATGGGGCCAGTGCTGGGGCACAGCTGGACGGTGCCCACGGACCCCAATCAGCTGAAGGGCTGGTCACTGACAAGTACAGTTTTGACTCACCTTAGAGTCTTTCCAAGAGGTTGGGGGTTTTCTGTTTTGTGCTGTGTTTTGCCTGCACATCCCAGTGAATCCCTTGCCACCAACATCCTTGAATCTCAAAAAGTTTTCCAGCACATATTTTATGGGTGAGTCTCTTCTGATGAATTTTGTCAGGATAGTGTGATCCACTTTGATCTTCATATTTACTCTTTGGTCAGTTTAGGAAAAATTCTTTTTCTTTTAAATTATTACCTCTTTTCTATAGCTTGGGTTTATTCCTGGGAACACATGTAATTTTTATGTTACATCTCTATTTCTTTGTCCTACATTCCTGATACATCATCTTTTTAACATGTTTAATCTTCATCCTTTCCTTCTGCATTCAGGATCTTCTAATTGTTCTCCCATATAAAGGCTTTGATTGACTTTTCAGGGAAACATCTAGTCTTTATTGCCTCTGATGCACATTTTTATTCTTTTACCAGATATTTCTTTCCTTTCTCCACTTATGTCTCTGCCTTCCCCTTTTGTTGATTTGCTCTCTCCCTGTCCTAAGCTCACATTGTTCATGCCTCCCTTATCCTTTGTCATGATCCCAAGGACATAATCTCTAAAATTTTTTTCCTAACATGCCATCTTCAAGAATAAGCTCTTTTCTTGAGCCTTGGGCAATATATACCATCAGTTTATAATGTTGTCTAATAAGCTCCATCTTTGGCTTCTTCGTTCTCACTGCAGCTTGGCAGTTATCCATGTATGGAATTTAACTGGTACCTATTTGGTCAGGGGCTCTGGGACCTGTGTGGGATGTTCTATTTTTCTGACTGTTGAATTTCCTGACTTTGATAAAGAATTCACAGAATTAACAAAAACGATGTCCACTACTTCTAACTCTCTATTTACAATGCTTTTCATACATTATATTTTAATAATGAACATCCTATTTACAATACTTTAAATATTGAGATATGTATTGAGCTACATATGGAGAGATAGACATCATCATAGTTATGCATCTACAGATCTGTAAGTATAACTATGTATCTATGTACACTTTGAGGAGCTGTACAACTGATGTCTCCCTTAATATTACTTTGATGATAGGACATGGCAGCCACCTCTCAGGTGCATGAAAATATTTTCTGAGGCTGTCAGCACAGTATGTTGCTCTCTCCCTCATTTATTCCCCTCTCCTTCCTGCTTCCATGCCCTACACGTCTTACTATGCAAGAAACCAAGTATATGGCATATGGCATAGAAGGAAAAGTATTGTAAATAGGATATTTGTTATTGAAATATAGTATGTGGAAATCATTGTAGATAGAGAGATATAATGATGGTATAGAAAGATAAAAACTATAACTATCGCCATCTCTCTATGGCATGCCAACACATTCCTAAGATAACTGAAAATTGTGATTGTAGTTAATTTAGACTTTTACACACACTTTAGGTAACCGGTAAAATATCAGTTGGTCCTGCTATCATTATAATAAGAATACCTTCAAATAGTTGAAGAACGCTCTTCATTGGCACTGTCCTTTTTCTGTTGATTATTTTTGTGACTGTGTTGGCACATGTTGCAAAGTGAAACTTGGTCTGTGTCATTAATACCATGACCGGAGAAAACCCTGAGTGTTACCTAGAGTTGGCAGTCAGAACTGTGGAACAACATAAATGAATGGGATAGTGCTATTTACATATGTTGAGTAATTTCACTAGTGTAATTGTTGTATTAAACGAGATACTAAAGTGTATTGAATTGAATGTACCTTATCTAAGGTTAAACTTTAAGATAGCCTTTAAAATCTACCTTTTATCAGAGAAAATAAGAATAAACTCTATTCATTAAGGTAGAATTTGTCAGAGGAACCTAAAATCTTGGTGGATTAACAAATAAAGTGTATGTGCCATTCCCAGGAAGGCTGATACGGATGGAGATCTGCTCCCCCACCTGGGAGCTATGCCATAGGGGACACAGGGCCTCCAGAGTCACATGCAAATGAGGAGAAAAAGAAAAAGAGATACATCAGCTTTTTAAAAAAATTTATTTAAAAATTTCCTTTTTACATTTATTTACTTTTTGAGAGATAGAATGAGATGAGAAAGAGCATGAGTGGGGAAGGTCAGAGAGAGGAGGAGACACAGAATCTGAAACAGGTTCCAGACTCTGAGCAAGCTGTCAGCACAGAGCCCGACTCAGGGCTCAAATCCACCAACCATGACACCAAGACCCGAGCCGAAGTCAGATGCTTACCTGACTGAGCCACGCGGGCACCCTGAGACATACCAGGTTTTAACTGCTTTTATCCGGAAGTGGTATATATCATTTTAGCACGCATTGGCTAAACTAGTTCTGGCACCAGTCTAACTGTAAGAGAAAATTGGAAACAGATCATGAAGCTTAATAGAGTCTATCCAGACCAGGAAGTGGGAAATTCTAGTTTTTAAATCTATTTTCAACAAGATTTTGATCACAATTTCATGTAAATTATTTCTGTTTTTTAGAGAAGTATTAATTCTAGCCAACTCTGTGAGAGGGCAAAACTCACGAATTAGTACTAATTCACAAGGAAAAAATGCTATATAATGTTTTGTCCTATTTGGTACATATAAGAAATTCCTTATTTTGAAAATCAAGACCTATTTCTAAAATGAAAATGTCAGCCTCCAAATTCCCACTAAACATTGACCAATATTGAAAGAAAATCATTTTGAAGAAGAGCCAAATTATTAATTTTCTCAGCTTCTCTTCAGTCCAGAACTGGCTTTCCCTGGAGTCAGAGGTAGATAGTAGGTCTGATTCAAAACCCGCCCAACATTCTCTGAAATTGCTTGTACTGTTCAACTACAAGAAGTGAACATATTTAATTTAAAAATGGGGTTTCAAGAGACTTCTGCTTCTGGTCAAAAAACAATAACTTGAATTGAATTTACTCTCCCACCTGAAACAATAATAACAACAGAAACTGCAAAATACGTGAAACCATGGTGTTCACAGTAACACAATAAGTGATAAATGGGGGAACGGAGAAACAGGAAGCAAAGTGAGCACTGTGATCTCCCCAACTTACTGCCTGAGGGGTTTCTGGACCTCAGCTCAGGGAGTTGGAACTCAGACCCAGCAGAGCTTCAAAATGCAGGCAGCAGAAATGGATAGGATTTCAAGAAATAGGCATATCCAAAATTATAGTTGGAGATTTTGCACATAATTGACTTGAATAACACTATCATTCAGTTTGACAAAATTTGGCTTTATAGAATATTCCTTCCAATGGCCGCAGAATGCACATTCTTTTTTATGTGCATATGGAATATTTACCAAAATAGAGCTATAAATAAATAAATTGAGAGAATTCAAGTCATACAAGATATGTTTGTGAATCACAATGAAATTAAGTTAGAAATCCATAGCATGCCATATTTGGAAAAGGCCCCTTGTACATAACATGAGTCAAATAACTCAAAAGATAAATTGGAAAGTATGTTGAACTGAATGGAAATATAAATGCATTATATGAAAATGTGTGGGGTGTAGGTAAAGTCGTACTTAAAGGGAAACTTACGCAACTAACTATCCATATCAGAGGAGAAAAAGATCTCAAACCAGTAATCTAAACTTCCACTTTAAGAAGGTCGAATAAGAAGAGGAAGTAAATCCAAAGCAAGGAAGAAAAGAATGAAGACCAGGAAAAAAATTCAATGAAATAGAAAAACAGTAGATTAAATGAATGAAACCAAAAGCTGGTTCTTTGAGAAGACCAATACAATCAATAAACTTCTAGCTAGATTGATCAAGAAAAAAATGGTGAAGTCATAAATTTACCAATATCAATGATCAGAGAGATAACATCACTACAGGTTCTACAGATGAAAAGAATAAAAATGGAATATTGTAAGTAATTCTATGTCAATAAATTTGACAGTATAAATGAGATAGACATATTTCTTAAAAGACACAAACCACCAAAGCCAAAATAAATAAATGACCTGAATAGTCCTAAAAATATAAGTTTGTACTTTAAAATATTCCCACAGAAACACTCCAGAGACAGATCACTTTATTGGTGAATTCTACTAAGCAAATTTTGCTAAAGAAACGACACCAATTCTGCTTAAACTCCTACAAAAAACTGAAAAGCAGAAAATACTTCCCAACTCAGCCAGCATTATTCTGATTTTTAAAAAGTAAACAAAAACATTACAAAAAAAACTGCAGAGCAATATCCTTCATAAACATAGATGCAAAAATTCTTTACAAAATTTTGACAAATCAAATCCAACATTATATAAAAAAAAATACTACACCATAACCATGTGGGGGTTTATGTCAATAAAAAAGGTGGTCTGACATTCTAAAAGCAAACAACATAATTTACTATAACAGACTAAAAGAAAAAAATCATTGTCAGCTCAATAGATGCAGAGAAAGCACTGGACAATACCCAGCATCTCTTCCTGATTTAAAAAATAGAAAAAGATTTCGTAAAATAAGAGTAGAAGGGAACTTCCTCAACCTGATTCAAGCATCTACAAAAAGCTTATAGTTACCATCACCATAATGGTAAAAGATCAAATGCTTTACCTACCCCTAAAATCAAGAACAAGAAAACTATACCAATTTTCTCCACCACAACATTGTACTATACGTCTAGCCTGTGTAATTAGATAAGAAAAGTAAATTAAAGGCATCCACATTGAAAAGGAAAAAGTAAAACTGTCTATATTTACAGATGATATGTCTGTTGTATTGATTTGTTATTGCCAAACCACAAATTACTACACATTTAGTGTCGTAAAACACCTATTTATTGTCTTGACGTTTCTGTAGGTCAAGAGTCTGGTTAGGTCTACTTGGGTTCTCTTTTCAGGGTCTCAAAAAGCTAAAGTCAAAATGTTCAGTGGGCTTCATTCTCATAATGCAAGCTTGGTTAGGGAAGGATCTGCTTCCAAGCTCCTTTACATTGTTGGCAAAATTAATTTCTGTGAGGCTATAGAATTCATAGCAGCTTGTTCTTTTAAAGCCAGTGACAGAGAGAGAGGGGAGTGGGAGGAGGGAGAGATAGAGAGAGGGAGAGAGAGAGACTTTACTACTTTAAGTCTCTGACCTATAGATCTTTTAAAGGGATCACTTAATTATTCAGGCCCATCCAGGATAATCTCCTTTTGGTTAACCTAAAAGTCAGATTATTCAACACTTTAATTACTTTTGCAACTTTGAAATTTAAATTTATCCCTTCACCTTTGCCATATTCTATTAGTTAGAAGCAAGTCTTTGCTACGGGGGAAAGGATTACACAAAGGCACGCATACCGGGAAGAGGAAAATCATGGGAGACACCTTAGAATTTTGTTTACCATACTTATCTACGGAGAAATTCTAATGACGTTGTCAAAAGAAAATTCAGAGAGTTTTTACTTGATATGAATATTTTGTTGAGTGAGAAACAAACTGCAAACAGGGAGACTTCAAAATTGAGAGGTAAGAAACTCAGCTCTCTGAGGTTTCAGCTCAGTTTGTAAAAACACGATGAAGAATCATATTGCTTTCTAGGTTACTAGAAACTCCTTTTCAGAGGAGTAGCACTATGTAAGCTTACTTCTTAGGAAACTGGAAGATCACCCTGACATGAAGAAAGCTTCAGTTTTGTCCAAGGTCAGAGTCAGCATTGGGGGAAAATCAGGACAGTATAATGAGAAATACTAAAAGTGGATATTCTTGCCTTGTTCTTGATCTTAGTCTCGAGTCTTTCACCATTAAGTATGTTAGTTTTAGGTTTTTTGTAGATGCCCCCTTATCCTGTTGAGGGAGTTCTCTTATATTCCTGGTTTGTTATGAGTTTTTAAATATGGATGGAGATTGAATTTTGCCACTTTCTTTTTCTGCATTTATTTCTGAGATCATTTGTTGTCTATTTTTCCTTTGGGCTATTCATATATATTTTTTAATATTATAGGCAGACTAGCCTTCCTGAAGTAAACAGAACTTTGTTATATAGCATTGTCCTTTCAGTTTTGCAGGATTTGATTTGCTGATTAAAAAAAAAAAAGAATTTGCATCTACATTCATGAAGGATATCAGTCTATAGTTTCCACAAAATTTTGGCTACTTTCTAGACACCCAAAAAAGTTAATTCTGACTTTTTTTTGCCAGTTAAAAAAATTACTTTTATGCAGTAACAGCACTTTAGTTTCCTACTCCATCAACTTCACTGATGTCACTGGCTATTTTATCACTTCAAGTAAAATGTAGAAATCTTACCACCACATCAGTCCCTTTTTTTTCTACTTTTATGTTTTATGTCTTGTACATTATTTCTGTGTAAACTAGAACCCCACCAAATAAAGTTACAGTTTTAAATTTAATCCATTAAACTTATTTCAACAGAAGAATCGTCTATTACACTAACCCACATATTTACCTTTATTTTTTTAATAGTTTATTTTCAAATTGGTTTCCATGTACCAGCCAGTGCTTCTCCCCACAAGTGCCCCCCGCCATGACCATCACATTTATATTGTTTTTCTTCATTTCCAGTGTTCTAAGATTTTTATTTATTATTTATTTATTTAAAACATTTAATGTTTATTTTTGAGAGAGAGACAGAGTGTGAGCAGAGAGGGACAGAGTAAGAGGGAGACACAGAATCAGAAGGAGGTTCCAGGCTCTGAGCTGTCAGCACAGAGCCTGATGCGGGACTCAAACTCACAAACTGCAAGATCATGACCTGTGCTGAAATCAGGCGCTTAACCAACTGAGCCATCCAGGCGCCCTGTAAGTTTTTTTTTTTTTTTAATTTTTATTCTACCTTATTCTAGCAATTGTTTTTGAGCAGTTCTGGTGGCAAAAAATTCTCTTTGTTTTCCTGCACCTAAGAATGTCTTTATTTCATTTTCATTCTTGCAGGATATTTTTACTGTATATAAAAATCTTGATTAATAGTTATTTTCTTTCAGCACATCAAAAGTATTGTTCTATTTCCTTCTGGTCTTCATGATTTTTCATGAGAAATCCATAGTCCTTTGATTCAAACTGTTTTCCTACAAGTGATGCCCTGTTTTCTTCTGTCTGATTTCAAGATTTCTTTTCTTTGCCTTAGTTCTCATCAATTTAAGATATGTTTGGCATGGATTTCTTTGGATTTATCCTATTGCAGTTCTCTGAAATTCTTGGACATTAAGGTTTGTATCTTTTGCCAAATTTGCAGTTTTCAGTCATTATGCCTTTAAATACTTTTTCTGTACTGCACTCTTTTTCTTCTCCCTTGGGATTCTGGTAACGTAAATAGTGTCATGCCTTTTGACATTGTCTCATGTGTCTTTTAGCCTCTGTTCACTGTTTTCAAACTTTTTTCCTGTATTGTTCAGATTTCTGAAGTTCTGTCTTCATGTTCTCTGGCTTTTTCCTTTGTTATCTCATGTGGACCTCATCCAGTGTGTTTTCATTTTGTTTATTGTATTTTTAAGTCCTGAAATGTTCACTTTAGCCAAGTGATCTTATTAGCACTTTTTATTTCCCTAGTACTCTCTATTTTGGTCCTCCAACTAGAAACCTGCAAATTTTATTATCCCAATCTACTATACCCTTTGTAGAATTGCACTTGCATCAGGGAAAAGCAAAAGGAGGACAGAAGAAGTCAAGAAATAATGGGGGTCTTTCCAACCCTTTTGGGACCACATATAATCTGATCAGAGAGGAAGGTTTTCCTTCCTCAAAGTTGTAGGCACCTATGGGCTTTCCTTGCCCCACGTGCTTTTGCTCCCATGGATTGTTTGGGGGCTGAGATACTAGATAATAGAAAAGAGAAAAAGAAAGAATGATTGTGAATTTCATATTCTCTCTTTTAGGAAACCACTTCTCCATACAATAGTCAGAATCTGAGGCATCTCCTGGAGTCTTCTCTGTTGTGCTAATTCTCACTTTCAAGTTTCAGGTTTCACTAAATTCAGACCTGAAAATACCAGAAGAAAGTAAAGATAAAGTCATCACCAGTGGGTGGTCCTTTGAATTCTCATGTTCTTCCCCAATATGCCTGTTAGTAGTTATTTTCAGGGTCCTCAAATAGCTGCTGCATGCATTCTGTCCTGTTTCTAGGTTACATTCACTGGGATATATATAAGTTTAGTATGCTTACTTCACCTTTCCCTGAAGTGGAGACATGGTCCGTTGACTTTTTGGCAAAAATGCAAAAGGAATTTAATCGTGAAAGCATAGTTTTGTCAGTGAAACTGAAACTGAAATGCCAGATACCCATACGTGGTACATATATACATACACCATACTTCAATATACATCCACTGTACATCCACATGCTTCAATCTGTAGATATCATCATATTCAAAACTTAACTCATAATGCATCTTAGACCTATATGTAAAGAGTAAAATTACAAAACTTCTAGGAGAAAACTTTTGTGACCTTGGGTTAGGCAACTATGATCCCAAAAGTATGATTCCTAAAAGTACAAATCAGGGGCGCCTGGGTGGCTCAGTTGGTTGGGCATCTGGGTTCTGGTCAGGTCATGATCTCACAGTTCATGGGTTCAGGCCCCGCATCGGGCTCTGTCCTGACAGCTAGCTTGAAGCCTTGAACCTGCTTTGGATTCTGTGTCTCCCTCTCTCTCTGACCCTCCCTGCTCATGCTGTCTCTCTCGGTCTCTCAAAAACAAATAAAAAACATTTTTAAAAAGCACAAATCAATAAACTAGACTTGATCAAAATTAAGAACTTTCTTTTTGAAAGATACTGTTAAGAGAATGAAAAGACAAGCCACAGGCTAAGTGGAAATATTTGTAAATCACATGTCTCATAAAAGACTTGTATTCAAAACATATAAAGAGCTCTCTAAATTCAATTAAAAATCTCTCAATATAAAATTGGGTAAATTATATGAACAGGTAATTTACTGAAGAAGATGTAAAGCTGGCAAATAAACACCTGAGAAGATATTCAACATTATTGACCATTAGGGAAATGCAAATCACAAATACAAGGAGATGCCATGATAGGAGTGCTTGGGTGGCTCAGTCAGTTGAGTGTCTGACCCTTGATTTCAGCTCAGGTCATGACCAGGAAATGGAGACACACACTGGGCCCCATGTTGAGCATGGAGCCTGCTTGTGATTCTCTCTCCTTCTCTTCCTCTGCCCCCTACCCTGCTCATGCACGTGCTTTCTCTTTCTAAAAGAAAAAGAAAAAATACAAAGAGATGCCATCACACACTTATTAAAATGTCTACAATTAAAATGACTAACTATACCACATGATGTTGAGAATGTAGAGCCGCCGGAAGGCTCATACACTGTGGTGGGAAGGTAAAGTGGTTCCATCACCATCACTTTGAATAATAGTTTAGAAGTTTTTAAAGCTGTTAAACATACATATTAATACCTTAATTTATTCATTCTAAATACATCTGTCATATGACCTGCCATTCCACCTCTAGGTATTTCACCAATATAAAGGAAAGCGTATGTTCATATAAAATTGTAATTTTATTCATAATAAGCAAAATCTGTAACCCAACTGTCCATCAACTGGTTAGTAAATTAACATTCTGGTGTATTCATCTAATGAACTATGATTCAACAAACTATTGTTACAGACAAAATTAAGGGTGTATTTCAAAATATTAAAGGAACAGACCACAAAAATGCATATACTGAAATTCTGTTTCTTTTTTTATGTTTTTAAAAAAATGTTTATTTATTTATTTTGAAAGAGAGAGAAAGGGAGGGAGAGAGAAAACGAGCAGGGGGAGAGGCAGAGAGAGAAAGAGAGAGAGAGAGAGAGAGAGAGAGAGAGAGAGAGAGAGAGAGAGAGAATCTCAAGCAGGCTCCTCACTGTCAGCATGAAGCCCTATGTGGGGCTCAATCTCATGAACCATGAGATCATGACCTGAACTGAGGTCAAGAGTTGGTCACTTAACCAACAGAGACACCCAGGTGCCCCCTACAATTCTATTTCTATAAAATCTAGACAATGGAGCTATCGTGATTCCTATGCGTGAGGGGAGAGGATAAAAATAGTGGGGGAAGAGATATGAGGAAACTTTTGGAGGCAATGGCTTCACGGGTGTATACATGTATTAAAAACTTATCAAATTGTATACTTTATATGTAGTTTATTATAGGCTAATTACACTTCAACAAACTTGCTTTTAAAATGGGCATTTATTTATTTATTTTAAGCAGACTCCACCCAACGTGGGGCTTGATATCATGAACCGTGAGATCATGACCTGAGCCGAAATCAAGAGTCAGATGCTCTACTGACTGAGCAACCCAGGCGCCCCCAAAATGGGTTTTTAAATCATTCTCTGTGATGGTGAAATCAGCAGAAATTCCCCTAGTTCTTTAGCTCATGGTTAATGTGTTATTTCCCATGTTGTCTATTTGTGTAAATTTGTCAAGTTCATTAATGGTCATTTGGGAGGAAGCATATTGATCACTTGGCTTCCATAGTATCTGATTGTTTTCTGGCTCTTTATCACTTCATTCATCCCATTTCCTCATTTTTTTATTGTTCTTTTATTTTTATGGAATACTTCACGAATTTGTGTGTCATCCTAGCCCAGAGGCCATGCTAATCTTCTCTGTATTGTTCCAATTTTAGTACATTTGCTGCCAAAGCGAGCGGTGTTCTAACTTTTTGAGTTGAATGTTCAGTAAATGTATTTCTATTCCTTCAATTGAATTGTATTTTCCTGTATATAATTGTGTCTACGGAAACAGACAAATATACAGAGGGAAGCCAGGGTGGTGCTGAGTCCCCTCTCCAGATAAGAACACTCCTGACGTTTTTGTCTGGATACTTCTGACATCTTCCTGTCTGCGTAGAGTGTTCTGTGTGTATGTTTTTGTATGCGTGTGTGTACGCAGGAAAGTATACAACTCCCAAGTGTATAGATGACCACAAACCGCACATGCCCAGGTAACCTGCGCTCAGTTTACAGAACATGGTCAGCCTGTCAGAAGCCATCTTTGTACCCACTGCCGGTCACAGTCCGTTCCCCACCAATCCCAGGATAACTGCTGTCTTGACTTCTAAAATTGGTTTTTAAAAAAATTTTTTTAATGTTTATTTATTTTTAAGAGAGAGAGAGAGAACGAGTAAGGGAAGGGGCAGAGAGAGAGGGAGACAGAGAATCTGAAGCAGGCTCTAGGCTCTGAGCTGTCAGCACAGAGCATGACGCGGGGCTTGAATCCATGAACTGTGAGATCATGACCTAAGCTGAAGTCAGACGCTTAACCGACTGAACCACCCAGGCATCCCTAAAATTGGTTTTTAATGTTTATTTGATGTTTAGTTATTTGAGAGAAAGACAGAGTGTGAGCAGGGGAGGGGCAGAGAAAGAGGGAGACACAGAATCTGAAGCAGGCTCCAGGCTCTGAGCTGTCAGCACAGTCCCAATGTGGGGCTTGACCCCACGAACTGTGAGATCATGACCTGAGCTGAACCCAGACGTTTAACCAACTGAGCCATCCAGCTGCCCTACTACCATCTTGACTTCTAATCACATAGGTGACTTCTGCCAGATTTTAAATTTTATTCAAATGTCATCATGAAGCACATATTCTGCTTTATCTGTCTTCTTTCAATCAGCATTTTATTTGTGAGGTTCTTCCATATGGCTTAAGGAGGTTGTCATTCATCCACTACCTCTCCATTATGTGAACATGTCATAATTTATTTATCCACTTTATTGTTGATAGGCATTTGGCGGTTTCCAGCTTGGGGCTATTATGAATAGTGCTGCTATAAATATTCTAGTGCATGTCTCTTGTGAGCATATGAATGCCGTTTCATTGGTTATATACCTAAGAGTTGGGTAATATACATGCAATTTAGATGTGTCTAACTTTAAATACCATTTTCCAAACTGATTTATGGGCTGAACAATAAGTCAAAGGTATATTTCCATGTCAATTAGTGGTATTAATTATGTGAATGTACCATACTTTAATTATATAGTTGTTTATTGATGAGTATTTGTTTTGCTTCCAATTTTTCATTAGTATGAGCAATAAAATAGTCCATATCCCTATAAACATGTCTTCGTTCAATTGATTGACTGATTATAGTTTTAGGATAATGCTTAAAACTGGAATTGTTGCATCCAAGGGTATGCCTGTGTGCATATGAATTTTGATACATATTGTCCAGTTGCCTTTTTGAAATGAGGTACAATTTGGAACCTCACCAGCATTGACTAAGAAGGAATCTTTTTCTATAGTTCAGTCCCACTGGATTTTATGTACATTTTTAACTTTTGTCAATCCGATAGAAGAATAACCTGACATCTTTGCATTAAGTTATGTTTATTAGTGAATTTAAATGTATGTTTATGAAAATGAATATATTTATATATTTTTATATTTATAAAGTACATTTTATGTATTTGGCCATTATTCTTATCTTTGTTTATCATTGATTTATAGGAGTCTTTATTGCTGACAAAATAATTCTTTGGCTATCTATGTTATAAATAATTATTCCAGGTTTTTGTTTACCTGTTAATTTGGTTACGTGTGTTGTGGCTGTTGTTGTTTTCGTACACATTTTTGATGTGGCTGTTACTATTTGTATCTTTTTTTTAATGGAACCAACTTTATAAATCTTTGTCTTTGTGGTATCTGGCTTTTGTTTTGTGCTTTAAAAACATTCTCTCACTTGAAGATTCTAATACTAATCTCTGTTCTCCTTGTAGTATTATGGCTTTAGTTTTTACATTTACATCTCTGATGCACCAAAAATCTCTTTAACGATATGGAATGAAGGGTTTACGTTGACTTTTTTCCAAATAACACTCTGATTGATGATTTCCACTTTAATTTGAAATGCCACTTTACACGGCATCCAACTCCCTGAGAATCCATGCTGTCTATTCTGTACTAAGAATTCAATTCTACTGCTTTATTCATTCATTTATCCAACAAATACGTATGTGCCGGGCACTTTCTAATCAATTGAGCTCTATAAGTATAAAAAGGAGACAAAACCCTTCTCCTCATGGAACTTACCTTTCAGAGGAAGATATAAAGGCAGATAATAAACCAAAAGTATCATTTTTACTTCATCTCCTGAAATGGAATGAGGAAGTTTTAATTATTATAGATTTATAGGATATTTCAATATCAGGTAGAGTAGTTCTTCCACATTAATTATTTGGCCTCTTTGTAAATCCTGAATCTTACAGACTACCTTTGGAATCAGTTGATCAGATTCCAGTTTAAATCCCATTGGGATTTTGATTCTGATTGCCTGAAATTAAAAAAAAATTTTTTTAAATGTTTTTTACTTATTTTTGAGAGAAAGAGAGAGACAGTGTGAGCAGGGGAGGGCCAGAGAGAGAAGGAGACAGAATATGAAGCAGATTCCAGGCTCTGACTAACTGTCAGCACAGAGCCGGACGCGGGGCTCAAACCCACGAACTGTGAGATCATGACCTGAGCCAAAGCCAGACGCTTAACTGACTGAGCCACCCAGGTGCCCCAAGATTGACTGAAATTTTGAAATGAATTTAGGGAGACCTTCTCTAGGGATGAATGGGTGGCTCAGTCAGTTGAGCATCTGACTCTTGATTTTGACTCAGGTCATGATACCAGGGTCGTGGAATCAAGCCCTATGTTGGGCTCTGCACTGAGTGTGGAGCCTGATTAAGATTCTCTCTCTCTCTCTGCCCCTCTCCCTCACTCTCTCTAAAATAAAAAATAATAAAATAAAATAAGGTATATTTCTCTATTCAAGAATTCATTTTATTCGTGTGTCTTTCTATATCTCTCAGTAGAATTAAAATTTTTTCCATATAGATTAATTTTTGTTTGCCATTGTGAGTGAAATTTTATTTTGCTTTTATCATGTTTTATGCTTTATTATTATTGTATATAAGAAAGCTATTGATTCTGGTATGTATTTTTATAACTGCCCACTTAAGTGAATTCCTATATTGTTCCTAAGAGTTTTGCAATTGATTTGGTCTTTGGTTATTTGTTGCATTATGGTACATTACAAATATTTTCACTGTGGATTATACTCTGTCTTTACTAAGTGACTCTCCTTGTCCCGTTGAACCATTTTCATCTTGAATTCAATTTTGTTTGATATTTAAATTATGAATTTTCTTTCCTTTTTAAAATTTTATTTTTTATTTATTTGAATGTTTATTTATTTTTGAGAGAGAGAGAGAGTCAGAGTGTGAACATGGGAGGGGTAGAGAGAGAGAGAGAGAGAGAGAGAGAGAGGGAGGGAGGGAGACACAGATTCTGAAGTAGGCTCCAGGCTCTGAGCTGTCAGCACAGAACCCAGAGTGAGGCTCCAACTTACGAACTTACGAATGATGACCTGAGCCAAAGTTGGATGCTTAACTGACTGAGCCACCCAGGTGCCCCTCATTTTTTTAATTGAAGAATAGTTGACGCTGAATATTATATTGGTTTCAGGTGTGCAACATAGTAATCTTATATTTGTCTACACAGCGAAACGACCACCATGAGTCTGGTTACCATCTGTCACCATCCAAAGTTACAAAGATTTACTCTTAACAACATTCAAATATGCAAAACAATATTATTGACCACAGTCACCATGCTGTACATTACACCCCATGGCTTCTTTATTTTACAGCTGGAAGTTTGTACCTCTTGATCCACATTTCACCTACCCCTAAATCCTGTTCCCCTCTGGCAGCCACTAATCTGTTCTCTGTATCTATGCTTTGCTTGTTCATTTGTTTTGTTTTAGGTTCCACATATAAGAGAAATCATACAGCATGTATGTTTCTTTGACTTATTTCGCTTAGCACAATACCCTCAAGAGCCATTCAGGTTGTTGAAAATGGTAACATCTCACCTTTTTTTTTTGCCAAGTAGTATTCCAGTGTGTACTATACCACACCTTCTTTATCCATTCATCTGTCAGTGGACACTTAAGTTGCTTCCATATCTTAGCTATTGTAAATAATTTTTCAATGAACCTAGGGGTGCACATGTCTTTTCAAATTAGTGTATTTGTTTTCTTCAGATAAATACCAGAAGTGGAATTGCTGGATCATAGAATAGTTCTATTTTTATTTTTTTGAGGAAGCTCCACACTGTTTTCCATAGTGGCTGTACTAATTTGCATTCCCACCAACAGTGCAAGAGGGTTCCCTTTCTCCACATTCTTGCCAACACTTTTTAATTTCTTGTCTTTTTGGTAATAGCTATTCTCATAGGTATGAGGTGAGATCTCATTGTGACTTTGATTTGCATTTCCCTGATGACTAGTGATGTTGAGCATCTTTTCATGTATCTGTCAGTCATCTATATGTCTTTTTTAGGAAAATGTCTATTTTTCAGACAAATTGTTTGGGATTTGTTCTTGTTGTTGTTACTGAGTTGTGTGAGTTCTTTATATATTTTAGATACTAACTCCTTATCAGACATATGATTTGAAAGTATCTTCTTCTGGGGTACCTGGGTGGCTCACTTTGTTAAGGGTCTGCTTCTTGATTTGGGCTCAGGTCATGATCTCATGGTTTGTGGCTTTGAGCCTTGCATCAGGCTCTGTGCTGACAGCATGGAGCCTACTTGGGATTCTCTCTCCCTCTCTCTCTCTGCCCCTCCCCTGTGCTTTCTCTCTCGCTCTCTTGCTCTCTCTCAATAAATAAGTAAACATTAAAAAATAAAAATAAAAAAATATCCTGTTCAATAAGTTGAATTTTCATTTTGTTGATGGTTTCCTTCATTATTCTAATGCTTTTTAGTTAGATATAGTGTCATTTGTTTTTGCTGGTGTTACCCTTGCCTTTGAAGTCAGATCAAAAAATCATTTCCAATACCAATGTCGAAGAGTTTACCATATACGTTTTCTTCTAAGAGTTTTATGGTTTCAGGTCTTACATTCAAGTCTTTACTCCATTTTGAGATAATATTTTTGTATGGTGGAAGCTAATGGTCCATTTTCGTTCTTTTTAATGGTCCATTTTCGTTCTTTTGCGTATAGCTAATTTTCCCAACACCATTTGTTGAAGAGACTGGCCTTTTCCCATTGCATATTTTTGCCTCCTCTGTCATAAATTAATTGACCATATATGTGTGGGTTTATTTCTGGGCTCTCTGTTCTGTTCCACTGATCTATGTGTCTGTTTTTATGATAATTCAAATACTGTTTTGATTACTAAAGCTTTGTAATATAGTTTGAAAACAGAGAGCATGATGCCTCCATATTTGTTCTTTTTTCTCAAGATCAATTTGGCTGTTTAATATCTTGTGTGGTTCCATACAAATTTTAGGATTGTTCTATTTCTGTATAAAATGCCATTGGAATTTTGATAAGAATTGCATTGAATGTGTAGATTGCTTTGGGTAGTATAGACATTTTTAACAATATTAAATTATTTTAATCCATGAGCATAATATATTTTTCCACTTACTTGTATCTTTCATCAACACCTTATAGTTTTCAGTGTGCAGGTCTTTAATCCCCTTAGTTAAATTTATTCTGGTATTTTATTCTTTTTGATGCAGTTGTAAGTGGGATTGTTTTATTACTTTCTCTTTTGGATTGTTTGTTGTTAGTGTATAGAAATGTAACAAATTTTGCAACTTTATTGAATTTGTATATTAGTTCTAATAGGTTTTTTGGTTTTCTATATATAAAATCAAGTTTTCTGAAAATAGTAATCATTTTACTTCTTCCTTTTTGATTTGGATCACTTTTATTTCTTTTTTTCTGCCTAATTGCTCTGGTTAGAATTTCTGATACTATGTTGAATAAAAATGGTGAAAGTGGGCATTCTTGTCTTGTTTCTGATCTTGAAGGAAGAGTTTTCAGCTTTTCCATGTTGAGTATGTTAACTGTAGGCTTCTCATATGTGGTTTTTAATATATGAGTTGAGTTGAGTTACATTTCGTCTCTATCCATATTGTTGAGAGTTTTATCATAAATAGATGTTGAATTTTGTCACATGATTTTTTCCACATCTATTCAGATGATCATACAGTTTTTATAATTCATTTAGTTAATGTGGTGTATCATATTTATTGATTTTCAGATGTTAAATCATCTTTGATCACTGGAATAAATCTTACTTGATCATGGTAAATGATCCCTTTAATGTTGTTGAATTCAGTTTGCTAATATTTTGTGGCTAATGTTTTGAGGATTTTTGCATCTATGCCCAACAGGAATATTGGCCCATATTTTGTGTGTGTCTATGTGGTGCTCTTGTCTGGTTTGGGTGTCAGGGTAATGCTGCCCTTGCAAAATGTGTTTGGAAGAGTTCTCTCCTCTTTAATTTTTTGGAAGAATTTGAGTAGGTTAGGTATTAAATATTTAATGATTTGGTAGAATTCGCCCAGTGAAGCCATCTGATCCTAGACTCCCATGTGTTGGAAGTTTTTTGATTACTAATTCAACCTTTTTACTGGTAATCAGTTGTTTAGACTTTTAACTACTTCATGATTCATTCTTGGAAGGTTATGTTTCTAGAAATGTATCCATTTCTTTAGATTGTTCAATTTATTGGGATATAATTTTTCATAGTAGTCTCTTATAAACCCATATATTTCTGTGGTGTCACTTGTTACTACTGTTTCATTTCTGAATTTATTTGAGTTCTCCGTCTTCTTTTCTTAGTGAACCTAGCTAAAGGTTTGTCAGTTTTGTTTACCTTTTTCAAAGAACCAGCGCTTAGTTTCATTGATCTTTTATATTGTCATTTTAATCTTTATTTTATTTACATCTCTTTTTTTAAATATTTTTAACTTTTTATTTATTTTTGAGAGACAGAGAGAGACAAAGCATGAATGGGGGAGAAGCAGAGAGAGAGGGAGACACAGAATCAGAAGCAAGCTCCAGGCTCTGAGCTGTCAGCACAGAGCCCAACGTTCTGCTCGAACTCATGAACTGCGAGATCATGACCTGAGTCGAAGTTGGACACTTAACCAACTGAGCCACCCAGGTGCCCTATGTTTTATGCTCTTGATGCCACAGTTTACAACATTTTATTTTTTGTTTCCCTCAACTACTTATTGTGGTTGTAGTTATTTTTACTACTTTTGTCTTTTAATTTTATACTAGCTTTATAAATGATTAATCCATTATCTTTATATTTTCCTTTACCAGTAAGATTTTTTAGTTTTATGTTTTCTTGTTCCTAATTAATGCCCCTTCTTTTCAGCTTAAAGACTTCCTTTAACATTTTTTTGGAAGGCCAGTTTAATGGTGATGAACTCCTTTAGCTTTTGGTTGTCTGGAAGTTTCTTTATATCTCCTTCAGTTATGAATAATAACCTTACCAGGCAGAGTATTCTTGGTTGGAAATGTCTTTCTTTCAGCGTTTTGAATATATCATTTCTGGCCTATAAAGTTTCTGGTCTTATGAGGGTTCTATGGTATGTAGCAAGTTATTTTTCTTCTGCTGCTTTTAGGATTCTCTCTTTCTCTTAACTTTTCCCATTTTATATAATATGTTTTGATACGGTCTCTTTGGGTTCCTCTTATTTGGAACTTTTCCGGAATTCCTGCATCTGGATATCTGTTTCTTTCCCCAGGTTAGGGAAGTTTTCAGTCATTATTTCTTCAAATAAGTTTTCTGCCCCTTTCTCTTGCATGTCCTTCTAGAACCTTTATAATACAGTGTTATTCTGTTTGATGTTGTCCTATAGTTTCCCTAAGCTATCTTCACTAAAAAAAAAAATTACTTTGTTGTTGTTACTCCTTTTGGGTGAGTTTCATTAGCCTGTCTTCCAGATCACTGGTTCCTTCTTCTGTTTCATCTAGTCTGTGTTCAACCCCTCTATCATTTTTTTCAGTTCAGTTATTCCATTTTTCAGCTCAGTGACTTCTGTTTGGTACTTTTCTTTCTTTGTTGAGGTCTTCACTCTGTTACTCCATTCTTCTTCCAAGTTTGGTTGCACCTTTATGACCATTATTTTGAATTCTTTATCAGGTAAGTTACTTGTCTCCACTTCATTAAGGTTTTTATACCTTATCTATACCCCTATACTGGGGGTTATGTCATTTTTTCATCCAGAATATATTCTTATTTCCCCATTTTGCTTTACTCTCTGTGTATGTATATAAGTATTGTTTGTAGGAGATGAATCTTATCATTTAAACTTGCCCTACCTAGCTCTTGGTTGTCTCTCAGACCTTTGTGATTTTCTAAGCAGGTTAACTCATTCTTGATAGGAATCAGTTGTTGAGGATAAGCCAAGACCTGTGAGTGATCCAGAGGGAAGGATCTCAGCACGTAGTTTCAGACTGGATGGAAGCTAGACCCTCAGACAGCAGTTTTTAAGGTATGCATAAGGCATGCATACAGTCCTATGGGGTAAAAATTGTAAGCCTTGTTGTTTTCCAGATCTGTCCCTTTGGTGACTATTGCAAAAATCAAGGCTCCAGATAAGTGTATGAGTTCCTTTGTGGGACCTACTGGCAAGCTCTAGTGAGACCAAAGGGAGAATGCAAAGATGGTATCCCTAGCCCATGTTTCCTGAAAGCATTTCTGTAGCCTTTAGATATATGGTAGACCTGAAGCCTGCCCCCCAGGCTGAAGCTCCAGGGCAAGTAAATAAACCTTTTTCACCAGAAGACTGGTGGTGGGTTTCAGTCTGCTGTCTGGGCGGTGCTCTGGGGGTGGTAGCCTACCAAGAGTTTTCCCCCCAATTGTTTCAGAGTCATGGGGCCCTGAACACTATCCACTGGGGTATGTACTCAACGCACATCCCCTGTCTGGACTGGGTACACAGCTTTGGCGGGGCCGAGGGAGTTGTGCAGGGGCAGGGCACTCCCCCCTGGCTTTGGTAGGGCAGTGGGAGCAGTGTGGAGGCAGGATGCACCCCCCTACACCATCGGGTGGAAAAACACAAAGATGGTGCTCACCAGTGCCTCAGTCTCCAGTGAGAGTTCTAACAGGCTCTTGCCCCTTTGGCAGACACTGCCCGATTAGCAAACAAATCTTCTCCTATGGTCTAGGTGCTTTTCAAGGTGCTGACTTTGTGCTGGATCCCAGGGTAAGTGAATCTGCATGCAAGCCCTATAAGAGGGGACTCTCTGTTTCCTACAACCCTGTGGTTCTTCTGGACATAAGCCCCATCGATTTTCAAAGCCAGACATTTTGGGAACTCATCTCTTCCACGAAGGTTTTCAGGGATTGGGTGCCTGATGTGGGACATGAATTCCTCACTCTCCAGAGAGAATTCCTCATATCTGTGAGCTCCCTTCTGACTGTGGGTTGCCGCACCAAGGTGGGGATTGTAGTAGACCAGATCTCTTCTCCTGCGTGTCTCAATGTGGCCCTTTTAGCCTTTGTTTTAGAGAAGCTGTTCAGCTTCATTTCCTGTCTTTTTCAGAGGAAAATTTTGCATACGTAGCCGTAGTAGTTTTGTTGTATCCATAGGAGGGGGTGAGTTCAGGATCATCCAGCTCTCTCATGAAAGCTGAACTGCCTCCCCTGGACTTCATTCTATTATTTGAACTGGCCTACATTTCCCATATTTTCACTTAAAACCTTTTTCGTTACTATTTCAAAAGAAATAACCCATGTTATACGAGTGCCAATTATCCTGTTCCAATTCTACCTGGCTCTGCAATTCAGCTCTGGCGCTGACCACCTGGAATTCGTGCCAACTCCGTAAGTTAAAGGCTTAGCCCTCCATTAGCGTGCCCCCACTTTGGACCCCAGCCTCCAGTCTATGGGGCTTTCAGGTCACACGCACTTCTAACCAACTAACTATAAATTTGGTACCCAATCTTCTGGTAGGTTCAAAAATTACCTGGAATGATTCAGAGAAGCCAGGAAAGTGCTATGAATGTGATTATAAACGATACAACTCAGAAACAGCCAAATGAAGAGCCATGTAGGGGGAGGTCTGGGAGGGCTCTGAATGCAGAGCTTCTGTGCCGTCTCCCTGGGAAATCAGGGCACACCACCCTCCCAGACACAGGCACATCAGTGTGTCCATGAGGCAGGTGCTCCGCCATGCCTCTCTGCCCACTCAGAGTTTTTAGTTTCTTTCCAGAGGTACAGTTGATTAAACCACCAGCAACATGACTGAACCTAACCTCCAGCTTTCTTCTTTCCTTGGAGATCAAAGTTCCAACCCTCTAATCACAAACTTGGTCTTTCTGGTGACCAGCCCCCTAAGCTGTCTCATCATTAGCATAGCCTGGGGTGTATTCCTGGGGCTCATGAAGAGCAGACAGGTCTATCACTTGGGAGATTCCAAGAGTTCTAAAAACTCTGAGCTGAAAACCAGAGGCAAAGACCAGACACATTTCTTATTATGCAACACATTTGTAAACATTTAACAACACAGAAAATGTTGATAGAGAAGATGAAAGTTATTCATAATCCCCCAACCCAGAAGTAGTCACTGCTGATATGCAGTGCATGTTCTTCCAGAGTTTTCTGTGCACGTCTCCGCATGTAAACAAAATTGCTTTTATGCAAATGGCACTACATTTAAGGTACTGTTTTGCAGTTTGCTGTTTTCTATTATTTTGGGCCTATCCCCATATCATTACATCTAAACCAACCTTGACCTCATTATTTTAAACTGTTGTGCTCAGTACACTATTGCTTACTTTCTAAAAACAAACACACACACAAGCAAAAAACCCTTTAGTGGGAATTAGTGTCATTCCTAGGTTCTTTTTCCCCCTTTTGGAAATTACCACAATGCTTCCATGAACATCTTCATGTGCTTGTCCAAATACATGTGAGATGAGTTCTTATAAAAGAAACCTATGGATGAAAAGGCACACACATTTTAATTTTTACCATATATTACCAAGAGCCCTTTAAAAACATTGAACTTGGGTGCCTGAGTGGCTCAGTAGGTTAAGTGTCTGACTTCAGCTCAGGTCATGATCTCACAGTTCATGGGTTCAAGCCCTGCGTTGGGCTCTGTGCTGACTGTTTGCTCAGAAACTGGAGCCTGCTTCGGATTCTGTGTCTCCTTCTTTCTCTGCCCCTCCCCCACTTATGCTCTGTCTCACTCAAAAATAAATAAATGTAAAAATGAAAATAAAATAAAATAAAATAAAAGCATTGAACTGATGTGCATTCCCACCAATGAATGGCTTGCTATCAATTCTTTTACTTTCAACTTTATGTGTCTCTTAAATATAAAACCTCGCCTGATACTTCTCTTCTTTTAAAAGATGAGTTTTATATGTATTTATCTTTGGAAAAATAATGTGTCATGCAACTTAAAAAATCTTTTTTCTCTCTGGTGATTTAGAATGTATATTATGAGGGTATTTAGTTCCACCAATTTAATTTACATCCTTACAAATATTATCCAATTAAGCCATGTGAACAGTTTCTATTTGAAAAATTTTTTTTAAAGTTTTATTTATTTTTGAGAGAGAGAGCAGGATCAGGGGAGAGGCAGAGAGAGAGAAAGAGGCACAGAATCCAAAGACAGGCTCCAAGCTCTGAGCTGTCAGCACAGAGCCAGACACGGAGCTTGAACCCACTTGCTGTGAGATCATGACCTGAGCCTAAGTCGGAAGCTTAACAGACTGAGCCACCCACAGGCCCTGAACAGTTTCTATCTGAGTCTTTCTTCTGGAAGATAAGGAAACATTACTTTCTCTCAGCTCTTCCATTTTTTTCTCCTCATCCTTCTTGTTCTCAGATGATCCTTCCTGAGTCTGATATGCGATGACCTAGTAAGCTTTTGGTAAACTACCCTTCATGTAAGTGTGATGTCATTTGCTCCAGTGCCTAAGATCATGGTAAACTTTAAAAAAAAACATCTATGTGTCCATTTAACCTCTGGATGTGGGGGAAATCATTTGAACTCAACATCCCCTCTACATAGTAGTGGATTTTATGGGAAGTGATAGTCAAAAGACTTAACATCCAGCCCTAGTTCCCAAGGTTCTAAAAGATTCCTGCAGAGCCTTGGTTGTTCAATCCAGAAAATACAAGGACTCGGGGTGGTGTGAGGGGCAGTGTGGGTATTTGAAAAGATGTGATGGTTAATTCTAATTTATACATGAATAACCTATTGAGATTTTATGGTTACAAAAAGTGAGCTTTTTTAAAAAATATAAAAGATAAAAATAATGCATTCTTAATAAGCAAATGCCAACAAGGCAGAACTAAATTGACTAAGGAATGTGATTGTATTTACTCCTCTATCTAATGCCATCTCATTCTACCCCTGAGAGGTGATTGGAGACCAGCATTGCCTGTTTGGTTTTTTATCAAACCCATTTTTTCTATGCTTATAGAAACGTGTGTGATGTGTTTACTCTTTCTCAATTTTTTATTTAAAAAATTTCAAACCTAGAAAAAAATTGCAAAAATAGTACAAAAATCCCACCCATATAGCCTCTTCCCCCATCCACCGTGTCCTTGAACCATTTGAAAATTAGGAGAGAATAAATTGAAGACATTATGACAGACTCCACTCCTAAATACTTAGCACACATTTCCTTTAAAAAAAATTTTTTTTTAATGTTTATTTATTTTTGAAAGACTAAGAGAGACAGAGCATAAGCAGGGGAGGGGCAGAGAGAGAGAGGGAGACAGAATCCAAAGTAGGCTCCAGGCTCTGAGCTGTCAGCACAGAGCCCGATGCGGGGCTTGAACCCATGAACCAAGAGATCATGACCTGAGCCGAGGTTGGACTGAGCCACCCAGGCGCCCCTACACATTTCCTGAGAACAATTACATTCTTCTACATGACCGGAATACAACGATCACACCCAGGAAACTTAATATTGGTATACTACAGTCCATACAGACTGCCCTCCTCCAACCTTTCCTTGATTATGGTCATAATTGTCATATGGACATAATTGCCATAAAGTTCTCTATAGTTGATTGTGTCAAACCCAAGACCCAGTCAGAACTGAACATTACGTTTAGTTGTCGGGTGTTTAATTCAGAACAGTTTTCTAGCCTCTTTTATGCATTTTATGACGTTGACATTTCTGCAGTCTACCTCCGTTGTCTTGCCGAAGGACCCACAGTTTGAGTTTGTATGATGTTTCTTTGTGTTTGGAATCAGGTTTTGCATTTTTGGCGTGAATGCTTCATGTGTGATGTTATCATCCTCACATATCACATAGGGATGCCATAGGGAGGCACACAAGGAAAGCAGAATGTCCAGAAGACCAAGGTGGGCGAGATGTTTTACTGAATATTGTTTTTTACTTTGGAATTTTGAACCATGTGAGGGGCCTTAGAGATGGATTGAGAATGGGGTCGAGGAAGAGAACGGAGCCAAAAATGACTCCAAACTGTTCTGGCTTTCAAAATAGAGGGTTGTGCCAATTATTGAACTAAAAGCTACAAATAGAAGTTATCAGATCTAGTGCAGGGTTGCTGGGACATCAGGAGGAATGTAGTCCAGGGGTACCTGGCTGGCTCAGTTGGTTAAGCGTCTGACTTCAGCTCAGGTCATGATCTCACAGTCTGAGTTCGAGCGCTGCATCGGGCTCTGTGCTGTCAGCTCAGAGCCTGGAGCCTGCTTCGGAGTCTGTGTCTCCTTCTCTCTCTGGCTCTCCCCCACTCATGCTCTATCTCTCTCTGTCTCAAAAATGAATAAACATTAAAAAAAAAAAGGAGGAATGTGGTCCAAAGCTTGGCAGAGGGACCCGCCAGAGGCAGGAAGAGACACTGGGCCCTTCTGTGGGGGAAGAAGGAAGACAGGATGCAGGGTGCATGGCGCAAAGGTGGCAGGTTTGTAGAGTGGGTAGCAGTAAATATTATTTTTACATTTATTGGCTTTGCTACTGATGACAGATTGAGAGGGATCAATAAATTGCACTTGTCTTCAGTTCAAATGTTTTAAAAGGCTGAGGTTATGCAGATGAGGATCAAAATGTCAACTTCATGATAGTGCACCCAGAATTAGATAATTTGCCACCTGGCCAGTTACTGGAAGTAAGGGACACATGCAAGCTCAAGACCAAACACTGTGGGAGACAGCACAGGAGGCTGGGCTACCAGTCCTTTTCATTCTTCCAAATTTACCACCTAGAGAAATGGGTGAGGAAGCAGAGAGCTAATTACACTCAGATTGATATGGTTCCACATGGAAATATGAAACCCAACAAAAAGAGCATCCTGACCACTAACTTTTCCCTCAGTATTCCTATGAACGTGTTTATTTCTCTACACTTCTGCCAATACCGAGTGTCATAGTTATGTTTAATTTTTACCTATTGGTTGAGCTAAGAATGTTATCTCATTATGGAAATATTTTTTAATGTTTATTTTTATTTTGAGAGAGAGGGAGAGAACAGGGGAGGGACAGAGAGAGAATGATAAAGAATCCCAGCAGGCTTCATGCTGTCAGTGCAGAGTGCCATTCAGGACGGGAACTCACGAACCATGAGATCATGACTGAGTCAATATCAACAGTCGGGTGCTTAACCCACTGAGCCACTAAGGTGCCCCCATCATTATGGAAATATTTTTTAACTACAGTCCCTTGGGTCCCACTTTTGTAAATTTGGATTCAGTTGATTTGGCTTGATTCTCACTGGTGCATTTCAAGACGTTCAGAAATCTTAGGACACCTGGCTGGCTCAAGGGGTGAAGCGTGCGATTCTTGATCTCAGGGTTGTGAGTTCGAGGGCCACACTGGGTGTAGAGATTACTTAAGAAAATCTTAAGCATACATTCATAATTGTCACTCCTAATAATCATGTTATCCAGCTAAGACTGAGAAAACCTTGACATTTTATTGGGGTGGTGAGGAGGTGGTGTCAGCAAATGCCTTCCTCTACTTATGATTTTCTGCTTCAATCAGGAATCTGCTTTATTTCTAATCAAATCCATTCCTTTCCCAATCAAAAAGCTGGGGCACATTGAAATTGGCAGTGTGGGGTCACACAGGGAGCTTTCTCCCCAGCCCCTGGGCTGGGGCCGCTCTGAGGTAGAGAAAGAGCTTTCTTCCATTTGAGCGTCATGCACACCTCCGGTCTCTGCTCTAGTTTGCAGTGGGTAGAATCTGAGTTTCTGAGCCATGCTCCGGAAATGTGGTCAACTCCCAGCATCTTATCTCATTCTGGTTCTGGTTGTGGGGTATCTGGTAAGGATTCTTCAGTACCTGTAGGGAAAGGTTAAGGTTGTCCAAATTTTAAGTTGGTTTTTGTTTTTAATTGTTCCTTGATATTTGTAGATTTCAGGGAGAAGGCTATAAAAATCTCTACTTACACAGCCATATTTTCTGGAAGTACTTCCGTCCTTCCCTGAGCTAAAAAAAAAAAAAAAAGGGGGGGTGCCAAGAAGTGTTTAGGTTAAAAAGCAATAATTTCTTGCTCCTGACTTTCTCACCCTGAGTTGCCCTGAGGCGACTATGTTTAAACAGATCTATTTCAACATGCACAGACTAAATAATATGCTCTGACTTGTTTCCTACTTTATAGATTTCAGATAATTTATTTATTTATTTATTTATTTATTTGGTTCTCAAGTTAGTCAACACACAGTGTAGTCTTGGCTTCAGGAGTAGAGCCAGTGATTCATCTCTTACATACACCCAGTGCTGATGCTGATGAGTGCCCTCCTTAATGCCCATTGCCCATTTAACCCACCCCCATCAACCCTCAATTTGTTCTCTGTATTTAGGAGTCTCTTATGGTTTGCCTCCCTCTCTGTTTTTTTCTTATATTTCCTACCCTTCCTCTATGTTCATCTGTTGTTTCTCAAATTCCACATAGGAGTGAAATCATATGATATCTTTCTCTGACTGACTTATTTCGCTTAGCTTAATACCTTCCAGTTCCATCCACGTTGTTGCAGATGGCGAGATTTCATTCTTTTTTGTTGCCAAGTAATATTCCACTGTATGTATAAACTTCATCGTCTTAATCCATTCATCCATTGATGGAATTTGGGCTCTTTCCATAATTTGGGTATTGTTGATAGTGCTGCTATAAGCAGTGGGGTGCATGTACCCCTTTAAATCAGTATTTTTGTATTCTTTAAATTCCTAGTAGTAGTGCAATTGCTGGGTCATAGGGTAGTTCTATTTTTAATTTTTTTGTGGAACCTTCACACTGTTTTCCAGAGGGGCTGCTCCAGTTTGCATTCTTACCCACAATGCAATAGATTTCCCATTTCTCTACATCCTCTCTACAGCTGTTGATTCCTGAGTTGTTAATTTTAACCATTCTGACTGGTGTGAGGTGGCATCTCATTATGGTTTTGATTTGTATTTCCCTGATGATGAGTGATATTGAGCATCGTTTCATGTGTCTATTTGCCATTAGATAATATATTTTTGATACGTTTCTTTTGATTTGCATTCTGTTTTTAGATCTTTGATTATTTAGTCTATCAGTCAGATTGGGCAAGGCTATATTTCTAATTCTATCAATTTTGCTTTCTATATTTTGAGCATATGTTATTAGGTGTACCCAATTTTGGAAATGTTTTATCTTCCTGGGAGATTGACATTTTTCTCATTATGAAATGTCATTCTTCATCTTTAGTAAAACTCTTTACCTTAAAATTCACTTTGTTTAGTATTTGTATACCCACACCAGTTTCTTTCAGTAATTAAAAAAAGTATTTTTTTGTTTTTTATTTATTTTTGAGAGACAGAGAGAGACAGTGTGAGCAGGGGAGGGGTAGAGAGAGAGGGAGACACAGAATCCGAAGCAGGCTCCAGGCTCTGAGCTGTCAGCACAGAGCCTGATGTGGGGCTCGAATCCACAAACCATGAGATCATGACCTGAGCCAAAGCTGGACGCTTAACTGACTGAGCCACCCAGGTGCTTCATCTTTCAGTGATTTTTTTCCATATGCCATCTTTTCATGTTCAAAAATCCTGTGTCCTCATATTTATTGTATTTATTGTAAACAAAATCTCCTTGGACATTTTTATACTAGTATTTAACAATCTTTGTCTTGAGATTAGAATACATTTAGCCTGGTAATATTGATTTTGACTGCTGATTAATTCGGATTTCAATCTATAATCTTACTGTTTACTGTCTAGTCATCTCATCTGTTCTCCTTTGACCCCTTCCTTCCTTTTGATGGAATTCATTGTGTTTTTATCATTCCATTTCCTACTTACAAATTATATGTTCTCATTATTTTGTTAGTGATTGACCTAGAGCTTACAACATGTACCCTTGACCCACTGGTACATTAGTAAATTAGTGCATGTATCACTTTGTTACCGTGCAAGGGCCCAAGAACACTCTGTAACTCCATTTACCCAACTTCCACCTTTTGTGCAATTGTCATGTATTTTATTTCTTCATGAATTTAACAACTGACTAATCATTATTAAGATTATTATTAGATTTAAATATAATAATTTTTATTTAGATTTACCACGTATTGACTATTTCCAGTGTTCTTTATTTTTCTGTCTCCATTCTTCCATCAGGAATCATACTTCGTCTGCATAAATAACTCACTATAATATTTCTTTGAGGATGGGTGTTGATGACAAATTCTCTACCTGTGTGTCTTAAAATGTACATGTTTCATCTTAAAAATTTTTTTCAATCACATTTTTTGGGCTTTACTTTTTTCTTTTTTTTTTTCCTTTTAAATGTTACTGAGAGCAATTTACATACAATAAAGTACACTCACCTTAAGAGTATAGTTGGACAAGTCCTGACAAACGTATACAAGTTTGTAACCATCATCTTAATGAAGAGATAATAAGAATTTCCACCAACCCAAAACATTCCTTTTGGCCTCTTTGCAGTCAATCTGTTTCCCAGGCATCCGTTGATTTATTTCTATCACTACAGATTTGTTTAACCTGCTAGCATTTCATAAAAATGAAATACTATTGTATGTACCCTTGTGTATGGCTTCTTTCACCCAGAATGATGTTTCTGAGATTCAGCCAATGCTGTTGTGGGGATCTAGTTTCTTCCTGTAATCGCTGAGTATATTCCAAAATTTGTTCATCCAGTCACCTATTAGAAACATTTGGATTGTTTCTAGTGTCTAGCTGTTGTGAAGAAAGATGCTATGAACATTTATGTAAAAGTCATCTTGTGGACTTTATTTCTCTAAGAAAAACACCGAGAACTGAAATTGCTAAATCATAGGGTGGTTGTGTGTTTCACTTTATATAAACTTTCACTTTATAAGAAACTGCTGAATAGTTTTCCAAAATTGTTGACCTGTTTACATTCCCAACAGCATTGTATGAGAGTTCCAGTGGCTGTACATTTCTGCCAACACTTAGTATTGTCAGGTGTTTTAATTTTATCCATTCTATTGGTTGTAGGGTAACATTTCATTTTTGTTTTAATTTGCATTTCCTGATAACTTATGATGTTGAATACTTTTTCATGTCCTGCTGGCCATTTGTATATCTTATTCTAATCATTTGCACATTAAAAAATTAAGTTGTATATTTTCACTTTATTGAGTTGCAAGATGTCTTAACATATTCTTGATACAAGTTCTCTTCCAGATATATATGGCAGTTTATATATTATTTTATATATAAATAGTATATATATATAATATAATTTTGCCTATCTGTGGCTTCTCTTTTCATTTTTTTCAAAGGTATCTCTGAAGAGTAAAAGATTTTGATTTTGATGAATTATTAATATTGTGTCTTATTTATGGTTTTGGTTTTTTACTTTGCTTTTCTGTTTGGAGTGTAATTGTAACTACTGTAGTGTAAATGATGGAAAATAATTGCATATGTTAAAAAAATAAATAAATAAACAGAAAAAAAAGGAATTTCTACTTACTCATAAAGGTTGCAGAGATTTTTTTTCTTATGTTTTCTTATAAAAGTTTTGTGGCCTTAGCTTTTATGTTGATTTATTTATTTTTGCGTCTTTATTTATTTTGAGAGAGAGTGGGTGGGGGAGGGGCAGAAAGAGAGTGAGAGAGAGAGAAGCCCAAGCAGTGGGACTTGAACTCCCAAACCATGAGATCATGACTTGAGCTGAAGTTGGATGCTTAACTGATTGAGCCACTCAGGGACTCCACATTTATTTTTTTTGAAATAAAATTTATTTATTTTGAGAGAAAGGGAAAGAGAGTGAGAGAGAGAGAGAGAGAGAGAGAGAGAGAGAGAGAGAAAATGCTAAAGCAGGGTCGGAGGGCAGAGAAAGAGGGAGAGAAAGAATCCCAAGTTGGCTCTGAGCTGTTAGCTCGGACCCTGACTTGGAGCTTGATCCCACAAACGGTAAGATCATGACGTGAGCCAAAATCAAGAGTCAGACACAACTGACTGAGCCACCCAGGCACCCCTAGCTTTTACATTTATTTAGGTCTATGATCTATTTTGAGTGAATTTTTGTTTATGGAATAAAGTAGGAATACAAGATCATTCATTTCCACATGAAAAACCAATTGTCTAGCATGATCTGATGAAAAAACTGTCCTTTCTGCTATTGGGTTAACTTGGCACTTGGTTCCTTGGATCTATATGTCTATTCTTTTGCCAAAACCACACTCTCTTGATTAACTTTATAGTAAGTCTTGAAATCGGGCAGTCCTTTCCCACTTTCCTCTTTTTAAAAACTGCTTTGGCTATCATTTGTCCTTTGCATTTTTATACAAATTTTAGAACCAGCTTGTCAAATTCTGCAGAAAATTATGTCTAGCGCTCTATTTGGCTTATGTTAAACTTATAGATCAATTTCAGAGAATTAACATCTTAAATATATCAGAACTCCAATTCAAGTACATGTTATAGATTTCCATTTATTTTTAAACTTTAATTTCTCTCAGCAGTGTTTTATAGTTTTCAGTATATAGATTTTCCACTTACTTTGTTAAACTTATCCCTAACATTTCATGTTCTTGATACTATTATGAATGGTACTATTTTTCAAATGTCATTTTCCAGTTGCTTCTTTGTGATTTTGATTTTGACTTTCTAAAGTCACTTATTAGTTCTAATAGCTCTTCTTATGGATTCCTTAAGATTTTTTGCCCTTATCAACCTGTATGCATTTATATTTCTTTTAATTAACTTATTTCACTGGCTAGGCCTCCAACAAATATTCAATAGATGTCTTGTTCCTGGTTTTACAGGACAGCATTCAATCTTTGACCGTTGGGAGGATGGTAGCTATAGCTTTTTTTTAGAGATGCCCTTTATCAAGAAGGGCAGAAGTTTCCTTCTGTTCCTGCTTTTATGAGAGTTTTCATCACGAATGGGTATTGAATTTTGTCATGTGCTTTTTATGCATGCATTAGGATGACCATGATTTTTTCTTCTCTGAATATGATAAATTATACTGATTAATTTTAAAAAATCTAAACCAACTTTGTATGCCTGGGAAAAAACTCCACTTTGTCAAGATGTATTCTTTTTCTATGTTGCTGGGTTTAGTTTGGTAATATACTGTTAAGTCCTTTACATTTATAATCATCTTATTTTCTCATAAGGCCTTTGTCTGATTTGTCAGTAGGGGAACAATGACCTCATGAAATGACTTGAGGGGCACCTGGGTGGCTCAGTCAATTGGGCGTCTGACTTTGGCTCAGGTCATGATCTCACAGTTCGTGGGTTTGAGCCCTGCATCAGGCTCTGTGCTGACGGCTAGCTCAGAGCCTGGGGCCTGCTTCGGATTCTGTGTCTCCCTTTCTCTCTGCCCATCCCCTGCTCATGCTGTCTCTCTCTGTCTCTCAAAAATAAATAAAAAACATAAAAAAATAAAAAAAAAGAAATGACTTGAGATGTATCACTTGTATTTTATAAAAAGTTTCTAAAAAATTGATATTTGTTCTTCATTAAATATTTGTTGGGATTTATCAGAGAAGTCTTCTGGGCATAAAGGAATATGGAATTAGGTTGTTAATTATGAATTAAATTTCTCTAAAAGATACAGGACTATTTGGATTTTCTACCTCTTCTTGGGTCTGTTGTGTTAATTTTTGTTTTTCAAAGAATTCTTCTATTTTAGTTACCAACTTTTGGGGAATAAAGTTGTTTATAATATTCTTTTGTTATTTTCAATGTCTTTAGGATCTTTAGTATGACCCCTTTCATCTTGTCTGATTTGCTAATTTGTATTTTCTCCAACTTTCAAGGTGGCTTAGAAATTTATCAATTTTATTGACATTTTCACAGATTTTTCTCTAGTGTTTGTTCATTTTTGATTTCATTGATTTCTGTTCTTCGTTATTTCCTTTGTCCCATTTTATTTGGATTTAATTTGATGTTCTTTTTCCAGCTTAAGTTGGAATCTTAGAAATTAATTTTAAACCTTTCACCTTTTTCTAAAATAAGTACTTTAAGCTAAAATTTTCCCTCTAAGCATTGTTCTAGCTGCGTCCCACAAATTGTAACACATTGTGTTTTCATTACATTTGGTTCAAAATATTTTTAAACTTCCTTTTTGATTTATTCTTTGACTCATGCATTATGTAAAACTGTCTTTTACTCATAAAATATCTGAGAATTTTGCAGGTGTATTATTGTTATTGATTTCCAATTTATTTCCACTGTAGTCAGGGAGTGTTTTCTGTATGACCTCAATACTTTTAAATTTATTAAGAAATGTTCTGTGGTTCAATATATAATCTGTCTTTTATGAACATTCTATGTGCACTTGAATAGACTGTATCCTGCAGTTGTCAATGCAGTGCTCTATAAATTTAATTTGGTTGAGTTATTTGCTAGTGTTTGACAAGTCTTCTATATCTTCTATGTATCTTCTATATCTTAACATGTTCGATTCCTTACTGAGGGAGGTGTGTTAAAATCTCTCACCCTTTGTGGGTTTGTTGTCTTCTTTATATAGTGTGCATTATGTATTTTAAATTTTTGTTATAATTACACTTGGATTGTTATCTTTTCTTAATGAATTGATCTTTAATGATTATGAATTAACCTTATTTATCTCTGGTAATATTTCTTGTCCGATTTAATATAACTGGTCTGATTTCTCATGATTAATATTTTCCTGATCTGCATTTTTCCATCCTTGAACTTTTAACCTATTTGTGTATATATTTGTATATTTAAAGAGCATTTTTTGTAAATAGTGTATAGTTGGGTCTTATTGTATTTTATCTAGTCCAATGGTCTCTGCCTTTTAATTGTAGCATTAAACTCTTGAAATTAAATGTAATCCACAGTATGTTTAGGTTTAAATCTGACATCTTGCTGTTTCTTTTCTTATTCCTTGTTCAGTTTTTTCCTCTTTTCATGCCTTCTTTGCTATTAATTTTTTTCAAATATGCCCTTTTATCTCTTATATGTGAGATTATTTGCCATATCTCTTTGTGCTCTAGGATTTTTAAAAAATGTTTTATTTGTTTTTGATACAGAGAGATACAGAACATGAGAGGGGGAGGGGCAGAGAGAGAAGGAGACACAGAACCAGAAGCAGGCTCCAGGCTCTGAGCTGTCAGCACAGAGCCTGATGCGGGGCTCGAACCCACAAATGTGAGATCTGACAGGAGCCGAAGTTGGAGGCTTAACCAACTGAGCCACCCAGGCGCCCCTGTGCTCTAGGATTTATAGCATACACTTTCAACACATAGCAGTGTAATATCAAGCCATATTATACTATTTATGAAAACTTTAAGTACTTTAAAACAGTATACTTTTATTTCCTCCCTCCCATCTTCTATGCTTTTTTGTCATATGTTTTAGTTCATCCATAATACATTCGTATTAATTTTTTCTTTGAACAAACAACTGTCTTTTAAAGACACTTAAAAATGAGGAAAAAATTGCTTGTATTTACTCACAAATTTATCCATTTCTAGCTTTATTTACTCCTAAGTTTTAATCTGTTATTTTACTTCAGCCTGGCAGCTATAAATTCTTACTTTTTGTTTACCTAAAAAACTTTCAATTTCAGGGCACCTGGGTGGCTCAGTCATTTAAGGGTCTGACTTCAGTTCAGGTCGTGATCTCACTGTTCATGAGTTCGAGCCCCACATTGGACTTTCTGCTGTCAGCACAGAACCTGCTTGGGATCTTCTGTCCCGTACCCTCCTGCCCCTCCCCAACTCACACTTCCTCTCTCAAAAATAATCATTAAAACAAAAGAATATTTTAAAAGTTTCAGTTTCATCTTCACATTAGAAGACTATTGTTGTTGTTTATAGTCAGGGTGCTGTTTCACTGTTGTCTGGCTTGCATTATTTCTGAAAAGGAGTTCATTGATTCTTATCTTTGTTCTCTTCATACAATGTGTCTTTTTCCTCTGGATGCTTTAAGATTTTCTCTGATACTGGATTTCAACAAGTGGTTATAATGTACCAGGGTGTGGCTTTCCTTTGCATCTTGCTTGGAGTGAATTAAGCCACTTGGATCTGTGTATTTATAGCTTTTATCAAATTTGGAAAATTTTAACCATTACCTCTTTAAATACTTTTTTCTGCCTTACTTACTCTCCATACACACACACCTCACGTATCAAAATCGAACATGTTAGATTGCTTTATATTGTCCTACAAATCACTGAGTTCTATTTTTCTCATTTTTCTTCCTGTGCTTTGGTTTCTATTACTGTGTTTTCAAGTTCATTCTCTTTTTTCTATGGCATCTAATCTTATATTAAGTCTCTCAATAACCTTTTATTTTTAAATACTATATTTTTCAGTTCTAGAATTTCATTAGTTTCTTAAAAATAGTTTCTATTCTTTTCTTTATTGTGTTTACATGTTTCTTTAAATCCTTGAGCATATTTATGATAGCTACAGGAAAGGCCTGTCTGCTAATTCCATCATTCCCAGTGTCTTTGCTTCTGGTTCCATGGACACGGTAAATGTTACATTGTAGAATCTCTGGATTTTGCAGTTGTTCTTAGGAGTTTTGAAATTTGTCTGTTAGGCAGTTACATTACTTGAGAATTAGCTTGACCTTTTTGATGGTTTTTAAAGCTTCGTTAGGGCAATAGCCTCTACCCTAATACTAGTTTATTCCTACTACTCAGGGGCAATCTATGTAGAGTCTCTACTGTAATACTAGGTGTTTCCCGCCTCGGGTTCATCAGAACTTGAATGCCTTCCAGTTCTTCATTACCTCTAGGAATTGTTCAGCGTATGGCTCTCCACTTTGCCTGACCACGTGGAACTTTTCCTATATATGCAAATCTTAGTTATTAACCAGGAACTCAAAATAATCCCTAGAAAGATTGTCTCAACTCTTTATGTGCATAGTTTTCTCTCTTCGGTTCTTGCTTGACAAATTCCAGCTGCATAAGCCTCCACGAACTCTGATCTCTGTCTACTCAAGTCAACGAGACCACTGTGCTCCACTTTGGTTTCTTTTTCCTTTACAACGGTACAGAAAAATGCCTCCAGTCTGAAAGCTGGACAAGTGTAGGGCTCTTCCCATTTGTTTCTCTTCTATAATGGATCATAGTCCTGTACTGGCTGTCGTCCAATTATTGAAAACAGTGAATTCATATATTTTATCTAATGCTCTAATTAACACTTGGGGGCAAGACTAGTGCTAGCTCAGAAGCAAAAACTTCCTCAGGTCTCTTTTTAATGAGTATTTTTATTGCATTCAGAATTTTATGTGTACAGTTCTATTCTTTTAGCATGCCAAAGATTATAGCAATGGTTGTAAGTTATACTTTTATCATTTCTGTGGAGATGCCATTGCCTTGTTCTCTTGAAAGTTGTGCATGTGTGCATGTGTGTATAAAGGAGAAAGGAACTGACTTCTCTTCTTTCCCCATTTAAAAAATGTTATGGGCGCCTGGGTGGCTCAGTCGGTTAAACGGCCGACTTCAGCTCAGGTCATGATCTCACGGTTGGTGGGTTTGAGCCCCGCATTGGGCTCTGTGCTGACAGCTCAGAGCCTGGAGCCTGCTTCGGATTCCGTGTCTCCCTCTCTCTCTAACCATCCCCTGCTCATGCTCTGTGTGTCTCTCTCTCAAAAATAAATAAACGTTTAAAAAATTTTTAATTAAAAAAAACAAAAAATGTTACAATTGAAGTATCATTGACATCCAATGTCATATTAATTTCAGGTGTATAACATAGTGATTCCACAATTTTATGTATTCCACAATGCTCACCATAAATGTAGTTACAATCTCACCAAACAACATTATTAACAATATTGTTGACTATATTCCCTTTGCTACACTTTTTATCCTGTGATTTGTTTTAATTTTTTAATTTGAATATGGCTGACACACAATATTACATTAATTTCAGGTGTATAAATAGTGCAACAAGTTTATACATAATGCTATGCTCACCACAAGCATAGCTACCATCGGTTGCCACTCAATTCTATTACAATACCATTGACACTATTCCTTATGCTGTGTCTTTTAGTCTCATTACTTAGGCATTCCATAACTAGAAACTGTGTATCCCACTCCCTTTCATCCATTTTTTCCATCCCTCTCTCCCTCTCCCCTCTGGCATCCATCAGTTTGTTCTCTGTACTTAGAGGTCTGATTCTGCTTTTTGTTTATTTAGCATTATTTTTAGATTCCACATATGAGGGAAGTCAAATGGTGTTTGTCTTTCCCAGTCTGACATTTTTTAGGTGAAGCTACTGTGGAAAACAGTATGGATATTCCTCAAAAAATTAAAAATAGAAATGCCATATGATCCAATAGTTCCACTGTTGGGTGTTTACCCAAAGAAAACGAAACACTAATTCAAAAAGATGTTTGCCTCCCTATGTTTATTGCGGCATTATTTACAGTGGCTGAGATACGGAGGCGACCTTAGTGTCCAGCATTAGGAATATGTAAGGGAGATGTGAGATGCACACACACACACACACACACACACACAGAGGAATATTATGCAGCCATAAGAAAGGATGAGACTCTGTCATTTGTGACAACATTGATGGACCTAGAGGGTATTATGCTAAGTGAAGTAAGGGAGACTGAGGGAGACTGACTTCTTTCAATATTTTGTTTTTGGTTTTTGAAAGTCTCATGATGACTGTCTGTGTGTGGCTTTCCTTGAACATACCCCATTTGAAGTTTCTAAGACTTTCTGGATCAGTGGCTTAATATCCTTCTCCGTTTTGCAAAATTTTCAGCCAGTACGGCGTCTACCCCATTCTTTCTCTCCTTTCCTTTTCAAACCTCAGTTACATGTTTGACTGTTCACCGTATTCTACGTGTCTCTTAAGCTCTTTTCTCTGATTTTCATTCTTTCTTCCCCTTGGTAGTATGTTTTCTACCATCCTAATTAACAGTTCATCAATTTCTTTTGTTTTGTTGAATCTGCTTTAAGCACATCTAGTGAGTTATTGTAGTTTTTGTTATTTAATTATGATTATTATTTAATTCTGTTTTTAAAACGTATTCTAGTTTTTCCCTGGTGAATTCTTTGTCTTGTCACTTAATTTCTTGAAAATGGATCTCAATTTCGTTGTTTGTTTTAACACCTCCAGTATCTGGATCTCCTGTTCTTGTCTATTTTTTTTCACCAGTTTTTCTTCATTTGGCCCTGTCACCTGCTAGGCGTGATAATTTTTGATTAAATGCCAGCTATTATGGATGAAATATTATAGTGTCTCCATGTGTTGTCTCTCCCCTCAGAGAGATTTAAATTCTCATCTGGCAGGCAGTGAGAACACACCTTTTACTCACCTTTTGCTCATCAATAACTGAGATAATTCAAAGATGGATTTGATTCTCCGAAGGTTTTGGTCCGCCCTTTGTCTCTGCACTATAAAGTCTTTCAAGAGCTTCACCTGAATCCCTGGGTGTTTGTCAGTCGCCTTTCTCCTTGCTAGGCTGTGAACCCCAAGTTTTGTTCTGCAGGAGGTGAGGTTCCTAGATAGCCTTCTTCACTGGGCACCCACTTGGCTGTTGGGGGTTATTTTCTTTACCTTTCACACTGCACAGCTCCAAAGGAGGTGCCTGTCTTTAGGGGGAAAGCGGAGCAGACCGATGGTGTCACTTTTCTGAAATTTTATTTCCCGTGTATTTTTGTCCCTCAGGTCCTAGCTGTCTGGGTTGTGCCGAAACCTGATTGTTTTCTCTCTGTACCTCTGATACTCTCAAAAATTTCGAAATTCCTTGAGGTATTACTTTCTTCTTAGCCTTTTGGTCCAAAATTACTTGGAAATCAGCTGATGTTTCCAAAGGAAAGGCAGCAGGGACCGTCAGGTGCAAGACAATGCCTCGCCCTTCCTTCTGGGCTCTTGATTCCTCTCTTGATTCCATTAACTTTAATTCCATTCTTTTAAAATTTTTTTAATGTTTTATTTATTTTTGAGAAAGACAGAGACAGCATGAGGAGGGGAGGGTCAGAGAAAGAGGGAGACACAGAATCTGAAGACAAGCTCCAGGCTCATGAGCTAGCAGTCAGCACAGAGCCTGATGTGGGGTTTGAACCTACAGACTATAAGATCATGACCTGAGCTGAAGCCGGATGCTCAACCAACTGAGCCACACAGGCGCCCCAATTCCATTCTTTTAAACAGATGTTCTTTTTTGTTTTTTATTATTAAATTTTTTTAATGTTTATTTTTGAGAGACAGACAGACAGACAGACAAACAAACAGAACATGAGCAGGGGAGGGTCAGAGAGAGAGGGAAACAGAATCTGAAGCCGGCTCCAGGCTCTGAGCTGTCAGCACAGAGCCTGACATGGGGCTCGAACCCACAGACTGTGAGATCATGACCTGAGCAAACGGTGGACACTTAACAGACTGAGCCACCCAGGTGCCTTGCTTTTGGTTTTTAAATTTCTTGATACAAAGCTCTCAATATTTTTTTTAAAAGAAAAAGTAAAAAGCCATTTCCCCCCTCATCTGTTAGGAAAATATTTTCTTTTACTTTCATACATGGTAACAACCTCACTGAATGAATTAACTCTGGGTGGTAACATTTTACCTTCTAAGTTTGTGGGTTCATTTTTTTCTGTGATCTAGTGTTACTTCTGAAGCCAATCTTGATTTGAATTTGTCTTTTTCCTAGATATTAAAGGAATTATCAACTTATGTGTCAATATAATCTCTTTTCATTAATAATCCTGTAATAGAGTAAATATTAGTTTTTTTAAGGGTAGAGTGTGTTATTCATTTTGTAGGTATATACTACATATTCATTTCTTTGAAATAAAATAAATGCAGGACATGTTTTCTTTTCCTCATTAAAAAAATAAGCCAATATTAAAAATATTTGTGTGAAGCATTCATATAATATGTATCTAAAAAGTAGAAGTCTCTTCAATATTGATTATTTAAAAAATTTTAATGTTTATTAATTTTTGAGAGACAGAGACAGAGTATGAGCAGAGGAGGGGCAGAGAGAGAGGAAAACATAGAATCTGAAGCAGGCTCCAGGGTCTGAGCTGTCAGCACAGAGCCCGACGTGGGGCTCAAACTCATGGACCACGAGATCATAACCTGAGCCCAAGTTGGACACCTAACTGACTGAGCCACCCAGACGCCTCTCTCCAATATTGATTCTTTAGAGTTAGTCAGGTAACAGACGGAATTATAATCATATTCTGTGCAGATACATTGTGCATATATGAATGCCACATACAAAGTTTCCTTTTTCAAAACTGGTATCATATATGTTACTTTACAATTTGTTTTTCCCACTTTGCAATATAATCTGGACTCCTTTCAAGGTAGCAGATCATTCTAGTCACCTGTTGCTGTATAACAAATCATCCCCAAAAGTAAGTGGCTTAAAACATCATTTTATTACTACTTCTTCTAGTCTGGGGGTCAGGAGTTCAGCCAGGGACAGTGAGGATGGGTTGTCTCTGCCCTACAGTATCTTGGGCTCAGCTGGGAAGACTTAAAGCAGGGGCTAGAAGAGTTGGAAAGTGTCCACGTGTTCCTTCCTGCCGGCCTTCAAACCCTCCTTCATTTCCTCTGTTCATCCGTCCTTCCATCCTTCCTTCCTTCCTTCCTTCCTTCCTTCCTTCCTTCCTTCCTTCCTCCTTTTTTCCTTTCTCTATTTCTTTCTTCCTTCCTTCCTTTCCTTTCACTTTCTCATTCCTTCCTTCTTTCCTTCCTTCCTTTTGCTTCCTTAGAGAGCATTGGTGGTTCAGTGGTACAATTCTCGCCTCCCTTTTGCTTCCTTCCTGCCTGCCTGCCTTTCACCCTCCTTCCCTGCCTTCATTCCTTCTTTCTTCTCTCTTTTTTCTTCCCCCCTCTCTTCATATATCCTCTCTACACAGTTAGCTTGGGCTGTCTCGCAAAATGTAACTGGACTTCTTACACAGTGACTCTGGGTTCTAAGACCACATTTCAAGGGACAGAGAGTGAAAGCTTCCAGTGTCTTCAGTCCTAGCCCTGGAAATGGGCACAAAATAACTCCTGTATTCTATTAAAGAAGTAATAGATTCTGTTCAGAATCAAGGAGAGAAAGATATAGATCTCAGCTCTAGAAAAGAGGAATATCAAAGCGTCTATGGCCATATTTAATTCCTCATGGTAAAAAATTGTTTATATTCTTCCTACGTGAAAAGCACCCAGAAATATCTAAAAGCTTCAAAAAGTTTCATCTCCTCTGGCCTCAGGCTCAGGCTCAGGCTCAGGCTCAAGGTCCTGGATGTGCTCATCTAGAGCAGGTTCGGGGGTAGGCGAGGCTCCGTGGGTGAAGTTCTTCTCCATCTGCAGATCTGCGGACTCCTCCCTACTCTCACCTAAATGCTCACCATACACAGGTGAGGCAGACGCATAAACACGGTAACAGGCACCCCACTCACTAAGGGAGGAGGTGGCAGTATCTCCCGAGGCAGTCACCGACCCACAGCAACATGGAAATCCAGCTGGAATTTGTCATTAGGTCCTTAACTGGCACCTGGTCCTACCCCATGGCAGTGATTCTTGACTCTTGCCTTTACACTTTGGACTTTTGGACTCTCAGTTTCCATCTTGAGTCATAATCTGTCTTCCATAAGAAATAGCAGCCTGTTTACTGCCTTTAGAGGATTGTGGATTCAACGGTCTCCTCTTCTTTTGTGCTCTGTTCCTTTTTGTCTCAAGCTAGTATACTTTCTTTTTTAAAAAAATAAAAAAAAATTTTTAAGGTTTTATTTTTATTTTTGAGAGAGAGAGAAAAACACAGAGTGTGAGCGGGGAAGGGGCAGAGAGAGAGGGAGACACAGAATCAGAAACAGGCTCCAGGCTCTGAGCTGACCCAACGTGGGGTTCAAACCCACAAACCGTGAGATATGATCTGAGCTGAAGCCTGCTGCTTAACTGACTGAGCCACCCAGGTGCCCTATTAGTATGCTTTCTTTAAACCACTGAAGACTTCCTATGATTCAAATTATAATTCATTTATTAGACAAAAGCCAGACTTAGATATTTCTTCTTTCTTTAAAATTTTTTAAAAATGTTTTTTTATTTATTTTTGAGACACAGAGAGAGACAGTGCAAGCAGGGGGAGGGTCAGAGAGAGGGAGACACAGAATCTGAAGCAGGCTCCAGGCTCCAGGCTAGCTGTCAGCACAGAGCCTGATTCGGGGCTCGAACCCATGAACCGTGAGATCATGACCTGAGCTGAAGTTGGATCCTTAACTGACTGAGCCACCCAGGAGCCCCTTAGGTATTTCTTTAAGAATGGGTCCTTCTCTGTCTTCAGCTCCTGATGAGGCTGCTGAAGGACCATGGCTCTCAGATTCATAGAAGCTCTTCCCAACATGCCCTTAAAAATGTGTGGGGATGGGGGGGCACCTGGGTGGCTCAGTCGGTAAGCGTCCAGCTTTGGCTCAGGTCCTTTTCATTTCTTCTAAATTCTACTGAAGAATAGTTTCTTCTTAATTTTTAAACTGTTTTATTTATTTTTGAGACAGAGAGAGACAGAACATGAGCGGGCAGGGGCAGAGAGAGAGAGGGAGACACAGAATCGAAAACAGGCTCTAGGCTCTGAGCTGTCAGCCCAGGAGCCTGACGCGGGGCTCGCACCCATGAACGTGAGATCATGACCTGGGCTGAAGTCGGAGGCTTAACCGACTGAGCCACACAGGCACCCAAAATAGTTTCTTCTTTAACTGATCTGTGCTCGTCTTTTATCATGGGCATCTAGAAACAGTCTTTTGGCCCTTTCTGTGTTCTACTTGGAAACCTCCCTTGTCAGACACATGAGTTCAGTAGGAACATTCCCATTTGTCATATTATAGGCACCACTTTTGCTTGCTGTGCAGGACTCGGGAATTCTCTTGTACAGCCTCCAGAAGTCATTTCCTCAGCGTCCTTCAATCCTATCCAAAAGTCTTCCTGAGGCCTGCACAGCTTTGGCTAAAACAGTCTTTTTTTTTTTTTTTTAAGTTTTTATTTATTTTTGACATAGAGAGTGGGCTCCGCAAAAGTGTGAGCTGGGGAGGGGCAGAGGGAAAGGGAGACACAGAATCTGAAGCAGGCTCCAGGCTCCGAGCTATCAGCACAGAGCCTGACGCGGGACTCAAACTCACGAACCGTGAGACGATGACCTGAACCGAAGTCAAACGCTCAACCAGCTGAATCACCCAGGCGCCCCTAAAACAGTCTTTCAAGGAGCTGCTGTTGCCTGTTGTTCACTCCCAAGGCTGGTGCTTCTAGTTTTTGCTACAGCAGTGGTAGGCTTGCAGGTACCAAGGTTTTTTTCCATTTACCTGTTGCTGCCTCACAAAACACTCTAAAACCTCCAGCCACAAAGTAAAAAACGTGTGTTGTAAAGAATCCAATGCATTCGAAATCCTGTATTTTGATGGAATATATGAGCTTTACCCTCCAGCATATACGAACCCAAATGATTCATCGTTTTCTACCTAATTCTGTTCAGAACGCAACAGACCCCTTCCTTACCCTCTACCCTTGGGTGTCTTGGGCACTGAAAGTGAATGTGTTTATTCAGAGTAGAAGGAAAGAAGGAAAGATAGATGAAGCGATGACATAGAGGCAGGAATGACTTTGGCTGTGTCAGAAAATGATGCCCATGTGGTAAGGCTGCTATTGTCCAAGTGTCTGATTTGTAACTCTGAGTCCCAAAGCCAGGGGCAGGTGGTAGAAGGAAGTTATGGTCTATCCCTAGCTTTTGCCTAGAGAGAGCTGTATTAGTTGGAGAGAATACTTAGGTAAATCCAGCTACAAATTCAAGATAAAGGGAAGTCCCTCCCACCTACTTTTTTTCTACATTGCTTTTAGCTTCCATTATGCTAATCCGTACAAGAGTTTCTTTGGCATTTTAATAGGAAGGGGAAGACACACATCTGACCCTTAATAACTACATATTGAATAACAGTTGGAGCAAGGGTATCAGGGCCCTTGAACCTGCAACTCACCCTGGACGTCTCAAAATAGTCATTGTTGGTAAGAACCAGGAAATCTGCATTTGGCATGCTCACCCAAGTCTGCCGCCTGGCTCCTCTAGCTCTTGAGGTCTGCTGAGATTAGTATCTTGGGATGGGGACCCAAAGTAATGTCTTTGGTATGTATTAACTACTCACTGATAAAGACAACAGCCAACGTTTGTCTGTCGAAAGCTTATTTTATGCCTAGAATTGATTTGTATAGCTCCTCTATATAGGAACTATTTCACACGATCACATTTAACCTTTACAGAGGAGATGCTGTAATTATCCCCGTTTTACAGATGAGGACAGGGAGCTTTAGAGAGAACAAACTGACCCCAATCCACACCGGCAGGAAGCAAGGGCAGAGAACTTCTGCCAGATGTAGCCTATTCTGGTTAAATGGTGGCCCCTACATTCCACCAGGAACTCCGGTCCTGTGTGTGTTGTTAAAATTCGATCAAGTAAGTTTAAGCTCTAACTGGCTTTATTAAATGATTCATGAGTCAGGCAGCACACCATCAAGCAAGCAGAGAGGCATTTGGAGGAGGAGTTGTACAAAATGGAAGGGTTTAATAGATGGAGGGGAGGGGCAAGAAAGTTATTAGCAAAAGGGAAGGATTGTTTCAGGTCAGGCCTGATTTCAAGGGGGGAAAAGCTGTGGTCTTATCATGCAGATGACCTCATCTTTCTTTGGGGGCTGGAGAGGGCCCCTGTGGTGGACTCATTGGTGTGGATTGACAAATTCCTGGTCAACCTGTTAAGATTACATTGCGAGGGGAGGTAGAAACTGCACTTATATTGGGGATTTGGCAACAGAGTCTCAGTGACACCATTTTGGGCCTGCAGTTTCCTTCCCCTTCCCCCTTTCCCCTCCCCTCCTCCTCCTCCTCTTCATTCTTCTTTGACAGTTTATGATCTTGCCAAGGGGCTTTGGCGACCCATTTGCCATGCAGAAAGGGACAAAACAATTGCTTCCAGAAAGCAACGGACTGTTAGAAAATGATGCCGTTTTCAGCCAAACCAACGGATCCCAGGAAAAGATCCTACTGAGACCCCACCAACTCTGTTGGTTCATCTGCCCACTGCCCTCCATGAAAACCTCTGGAAATGACTTCCATTCACACCCAAACTAAGGACAAAGGACTCAGCCAGTGGCTCAAGAACATAATTTGGGAAGCAAGACTGATTCAAGAAAAGATAGTAGTAACAGGGTGGCAAATGCTATATGCCGGAGGAATGGCACCCGCAATGAATGTTCCAAAGACTCAGAGGAACCATACCCAGGCTGCAAGCCTGGCAAGGAGGGGACCCTGATTAACTTGTGTGTCTGGCTGGCAGTGCCAATTCCCACATTCTCTTGGCAGCTGCCGTAGCCAGTGAGAGGGGATTGCTGAGCTGTTTGGACCAGAGGCTTAGAGCAGCATCGCCTGCTTTGTTGCTGATTGGTGTGAGAAATTTTACATATCCTCTGTCTTTGGCTCTGGGAATCCGAGGCATCTGAGCTGGTGAGCAGTCTTTCTGCCACCTAGAGTGGGGCAAGAAGCTTGGGACGGTGGAAAGGAGGGTGCAGTAGGGAAAGACTAGCTTGCTCCGGCCAGGTGCGTTGATCCTTGTCCCTTGGCACACTCTTGGGAGGAGCAGAAAGGGACTGGCAGGCTCCTGACTCTGTCTACAGGACAGTCTGAGAGCCATCGTGGTGTTTTGATTCTTTCTTTTACTTGACAACACAGACCTTCGTGGCAATGCCTGTTCTGTCAGCTTCTGGGCACAGGAGAGGTAGACTGGCGGGGGACTGGAAAGTTGACCGGAGACTGAGCTAAAATGTCCTTGAGGCACGGGGCAGACAGAAAAAGGGTCTGAATATGGACTAGGTGGAGGTCAGCACTGGGCGGTTACAGAGTCTTTAAGATTTCTAGCTCACACCTGTGTCCCAATGCCCTTTCCCCCCGATCGATCCCATTCTGTGACCTTGGAAAGAAATGGGGTCCAAACCGAGTGTTCCAGGGCCCCAGAGGAGGGATGGCCGCAGGGGGGCCTCCCTAGATGGTGGAGGGGGGTGGGCACGCTGAATCCCCCTCCTGCCTCTGGACTCGGCGTCCCATCCTTCTCCCGGGCGGGGATGCAGGTGGGACTGTGGCCCGAGGCTGTGGGCACCGGGGACGAAGCAGTTAAGGTGGAGGGCGCCTGGGCGAGTTGTCCAATACGGAGAAACAGCAGTTTGCCGGAGTTAACGTGGGCAGCTTCTTTGGGGAGGAAAAGAAGGAGGACCGTCTGCCAAGCTCCAGTTCGCCCCCCGCGTGTGTGCCTGTGTGTGCAGTGCGTGCGTGCGTGTGTGTGTGTGTGTGTGTGTGTGCGCGAGTGTGAGTGCGCGCGCGCCGAGGCGTTCCTCAGGTTGCGCTGCCTGGAAACCGAGGGAGCCATTGGAGAGGCGAAGGGGTGGGGGTGGGGGCTCCCTGTCCCTCGGAGAAGC
>NC_043707.1:23898800-23921337 GCF_006229205.1 Suricata suricatta
GCCCCGGCGAAGCGCGGGATGACCCGGGAGGCCTCGGGAGTCCGGGCTGGGACCTGGCCGCTGCTCGGCCGGTCCCGGGCCCCCAGCAGCTCCCCGGGTCGGGAGCCCGGGCAGGGGCGGGCTCCGGGTGTCCCGGGCAGCTCGGGTTTACGCGGCGCCCCAGCCTCCCCGGACTGGCGCGGCGGGGAGTGAACTTCCTCAGACTTGGCCCGAGGGCGCCTAGGCAGCAGCAGGTAGTTCTGGGGCGGGCCCCGGGGCCCGGGCGAGCGGAGGACGCCCCACTCCGACCGGCTGGCGCTGCCGCGCGGGGACCCAGGGCCGCCTTTTGCCTGCGAGGCGCCAGCCACGTGCGCCCTCTGCCCCCCACCCGCAGCAGCGCTCCCCACTGCTCTTTTTCGCTTTGAGGAGGCGTGTGTGAAGAAGGCGCCTTTCCCTGCAGTTGGTTTGAAGCCTTGAGCCCGGGGGCAAGGGTGCCTGTAGTTCCCCGAGTGCCAAGACCGGGGCGCCAACCCCAGGCCCCGAGCCTGCTTTCCCGCAGAAAAGGAGAGTTTGCCGGGCTCCGAGATTCGCACTCGGTGCGGTGCTGGGTCGTGTCCCCTGAAGCCCGAAGAGTGCTAATTAATAGTGACAGTCTCACGCGAAGGAGATCCCCCTCCGGGTTAGAGCCAGGTGACCTTCTCTAGGAAGAATGGGTAGATTTCCAACCCCTTGGATGTCCAGACACACAGTATTTGTGCAAATGGGAAAACGAACTTCTAAGATTGCCCTGTTCTGCTGCTTTCACCGCTGGCTCGCAGTCAAAGGGGATCAACTCTGTTTTTTTCAGTCCAGGCATCAGAGCTTCGGAAAGGGTTTTAAAGCCATTTGGTGTGAAATTGTGTTGAGGCTAAGAGCAGGACCCCCCCCCCCCCTTTTTTTTTAAATCGAAGCTGGACTCGAGCTCTCCTCCTTGGTTTGTTGGTGATTTTTATTTCCTCTTGGAGGAGTGGTAGGGGGGTTTGGGGGGAAGAAGAAGGAAGTGTTGGTGGAGTTTCAGTTGTATTGGCTGCTTGTTTATCTGAGGCTTTGACTGAGGTCGGAGGTGGCAGCTCAGAGCTTTGCTGGGCTGGAAGCTCTGCGGTGACACCCAGTTTAGGATTCATTCCCGGAGCTGTGTAACTTTGCTGGTGTCTCAGGCAGCCGGTGGCAGTCCCCACGGGTGCCCCGTGGATGCCCGGAGCTGCATTCCGCAGCGGCCTGCTGGGTGGGAAGCCCAGCTGCGTGGCCCCCCTTTCTGAGTCCACTGCAGATGGGTGGGTTTCGACGGGCACTAGCTGTCTCTGAAGAGGGGCTCTGTTTACGGTGACACTGGTCTACAGTGCTGAAGTGGGTTACTGGACGTATCCACACAGGGATTAGTGAAAACAAAACACTCTGGTAACACAATCCCTAGGATAGTTGATTGGAGGAGCGCTGAATCTTCTTAGAATTGTTCCTCCAGATCACCTTTCTCTGAACTCTGAACGTTACTTGTTGCCCGTAATCAGGCTTTTCATGCGCGGGTGAAAAAGAAGGGCTGTTGAGAAAGACGATAGTCTAATTCAGCTGGTTCCGTGGAGAAAATGACGGGCAAGACTTTACGGAGACACACAACCCACTTTCCTTGCTAAGGAGCAGTGGGCATGGCATTGGGGGTGAAAGTGCGTGTGTGACAGACCCGCAGGTGCCTTGAACTTTTGTCTCCACAGCAGGAGGCCTCTGATCAGGGCTTAAACATTGGGCAGACTTGGGCTCCAGTCTAGAAATTTCTTTTCCATAGCAAGTGGCCTTGGGAGGGACAGTGTGCTCCTCTGTCAACAGCTGGGGAGAGGTATCTGCAATCTGGTCCTTGAGCCTGGTCCTAGCTGGTCCCAGCTTTGCTGGTCCCAGCTTTGCCCGTCCCGACCAGTACCGGCAGCCCATGCAATGCTCATTGGGTGGCAGAAGGGGGCGCTAGTTGTCATAGTGACCTCTCATTCTCAGGCTCTGGTAGGACTTGGGAGGTTTAAGGTCTTTTGTGGTACCAGACACTTTTCCACATCTGAGTTCAAGTTATCCTTGTCTTTCACATTTGGAAATTGATGTCCAGGGAAGTGAAAGGCCTTTCCTGAGGCTGTTGTCGTTTGTGGGTGAGAGGCAGGGTTTAGGATTTGATTCTACGAGGCTGGGGTTCTTGATTCTAATCCCCGGGATCTTTCCACACTGCTGCTTACGAGCTGAAGAGTGTTTGGGTAGCCTCTGACCATCCGTGCCTTCTTTAGTGTCAGCCCCTTAGTGGGCGCCCTGTGTTTGCTGAGTGAACTCAGGTCATTTCTCGTTCCTGATGAGGAAGTTCAGCACAGGGGGAGCTGTGGAGGCAGGTGCCTGGCCCTCCAGGTGCATCCACACCGGAGCCATGTCAAGTTCCAGGTCAGGTCGATTTGACTGTAGGCTGCTGCTGCTTTCTTTGCACATTCCCTGACTGTGCCCACGTTGGCACAGGGTAGGGGGCATCTTTGCCCTTTACTCGAGGCTTCAACTGATATAGTCAGAGTGTCTGAAATGTGCTTCTGTCATGGAGAACCATCAGGTAGCACAACCAGCGACAGCCTCTGATGCTTTTGAAACCCGTGTGCGTCGTGACTCCCAAGTGAGTGTCCTTCATGACTGGGAGAGCCATGACCCACCCCTCGGTCGCTCAGTTTGAGGGTAGTTCTGAATACGGTTAGAAAGGAGGACAATGAAAACACATTGTTGCGTCCAACCTGGGGTTTTCAAAGTGAATTATGTTTGTAATCATTTAGCATCGAACCAAAGTGCATTCTGTGCCTATTATGTGGTTACGGATACAGAGATGAATATGACACAGCACCTGTCACCAAAACATTCACAGTTTAGTGGGGAAGGTGGACTGTGTGTCAGGAAGACACATTTGTGAGCGGAGATGGAAGCCATCCAGCCTAGCATGGACGTGAAGCCTGAGCTGAGCTTAAAAGATGATTACCAAGTGGTGAGCCTTGAATGGGCATTCCAATGCAGAGGAAAGAGGGCGGGCAACGGGGGAAGGGGCAAGGAAACACATGGAGGGTGGGAGGAAGCAGCCTGGACTGGAGTCTGCAGTTCCTGGAGCTTGAAGGTGGAGGCAGGGAGCGACCAGAGTAGAGGCCGGAATGATACGACGGAGACCTTTGGTCAGGACTGGGGGCTCAGCATTTCTCTGTTGGGGGGTGAACCGTGTGGTCAGATCCGAGTTTTAGGGAAGTCTAGTTGGGGGCCTGGGGGAGAATGGATTTGCCAGGGAGAAGACCAGAGGCGTAGACACCGGCAAGGTTGTGGGCCGCAGAAGCCAACGCTGGCTAAAACCTGAAGCAGTCAAAGAGATTGTGCTGGCAGAAGTGATGCAGCTCGCAGGACAGAGTGGGTAGAAATTAAGTGCTGGAGAGGGATCTTTGTGGCGGAGTTGCTTTCTGGTTTCTCTCAGGTGATACTGTGGAAGTAAATAATCTCCAGACTTTTCCAGTGTCTTCCTCTTCCTCCACTTCCTCATTCCATTATTCTGCTACATTCCCAATGCTCAGAGGAGATGTCCAATCAGCAGAGCTTTGGGTAGGGCATTGGGGTGGGGAGAGGTAGTTTTCTGGAATGATCCCGCTAGAAGATGGTGGCATAGATGTTAGATATCTCCTCCACGGGAGAGAGGACTTATTGAGTAACTGACGTAGGGATAGGAGAAAGGGAAGGGTATAGTGTGGTCAGTGGCTTTCTGGTTTAGGTAAAGGTCTGGATAAGCAAAACAAAGGTCTGGCCAAGACTAAATAACTCACTTGTTTTCCCACCAGCGGTGCTGTGGGCTGCTGTCCATGAGCAGGCTGCAGGAGAAGGTGACGACCTATTTTTAAAAGTCTCATTAAGGGGCCCTGCTGCTGTGATAAAGACTATTTAAGTAGGTTACTTTATATGCTGCCCCACAAATCTGGATACTCTGAAAACATTTTCATTCACTTAACTGAACTGATGCTTATTGAGCATATCTGGTTCAGGTCTGGGGAAGATGGTGAATTACAGGTGGGACTTTCATATTCTTGTGATGTAACTCACAATAAAAAATAAAAGTAGGCAATTAAATTTGATGATCTGATTGAGGCAGGTGGAGGTGTCACTTCAGATTGGGTGGTCAGGAAAGGTGTCGCTGAAGAGCCATTTTTAAGTTGAGTAGTTGGGAAAGAGCTGGAGAAGAACTTCTGTATGGCGGGAGCAGCCAGTGCAAAGGTCCTGAGGTACGAACAAGCCAGGTGCCTTAGACGAACAGGAAGGAGGCTAGTGTGGTAGAAGGTGAGTTCAAAGAATCAGGGGCTAGTTGATGGGGAGCCTGGGAAGTCAGTCACTTGTAGAGTGTGGGTTTGACACTGAGTCTGGTGGGTGCTACTGGAGAGTTTCAAATGGGAGAGTGACATAATTTATGTTTTCAAAAGAGCACCCTGGCAGCTGTGGATTCCGTATGCACCATCTTGGTACAATAAAGTGTGTTTTTATCCATCAGAGTGAAAATGTAGAGTTTAAGAGTAACAGATGGAGAGAAAATGCATTGGTGACCTTAATTTAGTGATTTCTACTGTACCAGTTAATTGAAACCACATTTCTAGTATGATTTCAGTTTTGTTTAAAAACGTGGTGAAGAATAATGGAAAGAAGCGGACTAAGTATTTTAATGCTGCGGTCCAAAGGTGTTGGCATTACAAATGATTTTCATATTCTTGAAAATGAGCACCCATTTCTTTTCTAATCAGGAAAAAATTATTTTAAAATGTGGACACTCATGACCACAGATGTCTTGAATGGGGTGTTGTGAGATTCTGTCTGTGACACACTTTCCTGCTTCCAATTTCACTTCTGGAAATGTTGATGTCAAGGCCCACGGTCCTGGTGGGGCCAGAAATTAGATTGTTTATTTGGCACCAGCTTTCCAGTCGGTGGCTCTTTGTTTTATGCTTAAAAAATATTTTTAGTGCTGAAAGCAAACATTCTTTTTTTCTTTTATAAGAAATTAAAGCAGCCCAGAAGTTACATAAAAAAAATGAAAGCACCTTTCTGCACTGTTGTTTCCCAGACCATTAACATTTCTGTACATATACCATTAGATTTTTTTTTCCTCTGTGTTTCAGATCCCTACATCTATACGTTGTTGAAAGATTTTGGAATATCGCTAAAACAAATTACCCGATCTAAATTACTCTCCCCAATTCCTTCCTCTTGAGCTCGAAACCCAGATGATCTTTTTCCCCCTTACAACAAAATCATTAGGAAAACCTGAACACATAACTCGGCTAAGAGAAACTGAATCTTGCCCTTTTGATATGCAGTGTTCACTGAAAGCACGCTTTATACTTATAAAGAATCGAGCAATTAAATTTTCATTAAAAGTTCATCTCCGAGCCTTTAAACATTATTGTTCTAGGACTGGAGCCCAAAAATTGGTATCATGATTGCACTGTTTTCATTAACCAAAAGTTAGCCGATATGAAAACTTTAGAGGCGCAAACTAGGGAGCTTAGGCAATTATTTTGGTGGCATATTTATTACCACCGAATACTGTATGAGCCCTTGAAAATGGGAAAAGAATAACACTCAATGAAGTGTTGCTTCCAGACACTGGTGACACGTTTGGGAAGAGCCATCTCTCTGCGTGGCCTCACCATGCAGACTGGATGGGGGGGAGGGGGGACGGGGAAGGGGGGTGCCGAGCCAGGAGTAAGTGGCCCAAACGCCATGTTAATGTAACCGAACAAGAGAGGGATTGGAGTCTCATTATGCTATTCAGCAGAATCACTACCTTCCCCATCATTACTGTAATTAAACACGTTCTTCCTTGATGAAGAGAAGAGTGAATGTGTGCCCGGAAGAGAATGATGGTAATGGAATAGAGCCATGGAGTTTAAGAGGGAGCAAGGAGCTTGGTTATCTCATTTTTCATTTATTTATTTTATTTTTTTTTAGAGAGACAGAGAGAGACAGCATGAGCAGGGGAGGGTCAGAGAGAGAGGGAGACACAGAATCAGAAGCAGGCTCCAGGCTCTGAGCTAGCTGTCAGCACAGAGCCCGACACGGGGCTCGAAACCACGAACCGTGAGATCATGACCCGAGCTGAAGCCGGATGCTTAACCAACTGAGCCACCTAGGCACCCTGGTTATCTCATTTTACAGAAGGGGATGACGAAGACCAGAGAGGGGGAAAGGGTGTATGCACTCTGCTGATTTTTCCCCATCCCAGTGCTGCTTTCTGGCACTTGGCAATGGCTCTGGGTTGTCAGGAAACGAATTCATTTTGGTAAACCCAAGAATTAGGAAGGCTCTCTGAACCTGATGAAAAATGGGTTTCTGAGCTGTTCATTCATTCTGGAGAGTGTAATCTGTTTGTGTACTGATAACAGGCCTAATTACTGTGTAAACATTTTTATAGTCTGGTAAGAAAACTTCCAACATCTGTACTGCACGTTGATGTAGCATTTCAGCCTCCAGCGTTCCTACTGCTTGTTCTTAAAACCAGTTGCTCTGTTACTTAATCTGGTCGACGGTTGATGATTCATTTTGGGCACAGACACATAAACACACATTCCACATCCAACAGGAAGTGATGGCACTAATAGGGAACTTGCAGAGTGCTTCCTACATGCCATCAGCTCCCGATGATTAGTACTTCCCCCATTTTACAGATGAAGAAACAGAGACGCCGCAAGGTTTGGTCACGCACCCAGGGTCCCAGGTTAGAATGCGGTGGAGGGGAGTCAGCATCCCTTCAGTCTTGCCCTGGAGGCCTGGGACTAAAAACCCCTCCTTCCCTTTGCTGTCACAGATTCCCTGCAAGAGAGATCAGGATACAGTTTGTGAAATCGCTGTAGTTCAATCAGCTTGTTGGCCCAGTCGGTTAAGCATCTGACTTTGGCTCAGGTCATGATCTCACTTTTTTTTTAATGTTTTTTTTTTTTTTTAACATTTATTTATCATTGAGAGACAGAGAGAGACAGAGCATGATCATGGGAGGGGCAGAGAGAGGGAGACCCAGAATCGGAAGCAGGCTCCAGGCTCTGAGTTGCCAGCGTAGAGCCTGGATGCGGGGCTTGAACTCACAAATCATGAGATCATGACCTGAGCCAAAGTTGAATGCTCAACCGACTGAGCCACCCACGCACCCCTCAGGGTTTTCGAGTTCAAGTCTTGCATCAGGTTCTGTGCTGTCAGCGCAGAGCCTGTTTCAGATCCTCTGTGCCCTTCTCTCTCTGCACTTTCCTCTCTGGTGTGTGCACACACTCTCTCTCTTTCTCTCTCTCTCTCTTAAAAACAAAAAATCACCTTTTTGGGTGGACTCACAAATGTGGTAGATCCATAAAGGGTGGTCTGTAGGGATTGCGGCTTCAGGTCTATTTTCTGGGCTCTCCCTGGTCCCTCTGCTTCGTGAGACATGAAGTGGCAGCCAGTTGAGGACAGACTACCAGAGTTCTCTGGCCCAACCGTCAAGTTAGTGAGTCGCATGGATGCTAACCCACTTCTACTCTGCCAGATTCAAGTGCTGCTGGTTTTCGCCTGTGTTATCCTAACAAAAACCAGAGTTCTGTCCTTCTTACACCCAGAGATACGTGCCGCTTTCAGAAACCCAAATGTACAAGATCCAAAAGGCAGTGGGCAACGGGGAGGAATCACATGTTTAAAAACAACGGAGAGGCGCCTGGGTGGCCCAGCAGCTTAAGCCTCCCACTCTTGCTTTCGGCTCAGGTCTCGATCTCTCGGTTCATGAGTTCAAGCCCGACGCTGAGCTCTAGGCTGACACTGTGGAGCCTGCTTGGGGTTCTTTCTCTCTCCCTCTCTCTTTACTCCTCCCCCACTTGCTCCCTCTGCCTCTCCCTCAAAATAAATACATACACTCTAAGAAGAATTTTTAAAAACGAGGGAAAAATAAGCCCATAGATACTCAGGGGGCTCACACTTGGAGATTGTCATTGGCCTTCTTTGGGCTGACTCGGAATCTTGTGCAGTAGGAGGGACTAAAGCGATGGGCCCAGGGGAGTCCTGTGCCTGGAGATCGCTCTATGAAAGGTGTTGGTGAAGAAGAAAGTTCTGTCCTCTGATTTGGAGCACTGCAGTGGGCACAAGAGAGACAGAGGGCGAATGAGCCAGTGCTGATAGGTAGGACTCTCCGGGAGTGGCCATGCCTGTAGGAGCTTAGATGCCATTGGGAAGGTAAATCCAAGAGGCAGGTGCCAACTTGGAATTCCTGGGAGTGGGTGACCCTCCTGGGATCTTGGGATACAGACCTTTCCAGAGGGAGGTTGGCTGTCCCTGGATTTGCGTTTTAGAACCTGAAGTGGAAGATTTAGTTCAGTGTTTCTCAAGAGGCTGCACATTGGAATCCGCTGGGGAGACTTAAAAGTCCTAACGCCCTGTCACATCCCAGACCAGGGACATCAGAATCTTGGGATGGGGCCCCGCCTCCCAGGTGATTCTACTTTATAGTCACTATTGAGAACCGGGGTCTAGAATGGCTTTTCTCAAACAGGTGCCCATGGGGATCTTGATCAAATGTGAATCCTGGTGCCTGGGTCTGCCATTTAGAGCCTGACTACCTTCCTTCCTTCTTTCCTGCCTTCCTTCCTGCCTTCATTCTTCTTTCCTTTTTGTTGGTTTGTAAATGACAAACAGTATTAGATTAGTTTCAGGTGTACAACATGGTGATTCAATATTTGTATACATTATTTTTTTATGTCTTTATTTTGAGAGAGAGAGAGAGAGAGAGAGAGAGAGACAAAGAGTGAGTGGGGGAGGGGCAGAGAGAGAGGGAGACACAGAATCTGAAGCAGGCTCCAGGCTCTGAGCTGTCAGCACAGAGCCTGACACGGGGCTCGAACCCACGGATTGTGAGATCATGACCTGAGCTGAAGTCGAATGCCCAGCCGACTGAGCCACTCAGGTGCCCATTGTATACATTATCAAATGATGACCTCATTAGGTCTAGTTATCGTCTGTTTCTATATAAAGTTATTACAACGTTATTACTATAGTCCCTATGTTGTACGTTATAGCCCGGTGATTTCTTTTATAACTGGAAGTTCGGACCTCTTAATCCCCTTCACCTATTTTGCTCATCCTTCTTCTTCTTCCCCACTGGCCACCACCATCAAGCCCTAGGTGCTGTCTTTGCTTCTGGGACTCACTGGGAGGCAAGACCTGGTTGGAAGAATCATGTTTCTTCCTCCTTTAGTTTAACATGGAGGGCTTCTGGAACTATTGGTTTTCTATGATAGCATCTTTTGTTCCTCAGGGTGGGTTGGAGAACAGGAGACCTGGACCCTGCCTCCAGTCTTTATATAGTATTATAAAAAAAAATAGAGTAATTCAGTATTTATCAAAAGTCCATCTCTGAACATTTAAACATTTTTGCTCCAGTATTGGAGACCGAAAGTTGGAATCATGATTACAAATGACTTGCACTTACTTGTCTTTCAGGATCCAGTGTGTTCTGTCTCTGGCCTGCATTTATATAGTCGGAATCAGAAACTAGGAGATCTGGAAGGGACCTTAGGAATTTTCTAGTCTGAAGCACTTGGTTTTTGGAGGAGAGGACACTGAGACCCAGAGTGATTTGCTCTGAGTCACATCATCAGGTCAGGGCTGCTGTGGACTTGAGACAAAGAGGAGGGAAGCAGTAGTATGTGGCTTGGGGAGAATGTCCCCCCCTGCACACTCTGCACCCCTCTCCCCACCGCCAGCACTGCTCCTGGCGCAGGGGAATCAGCGGGCAGAGGCATCCAGAAAGACTGCAGTATAGTCACATTAAAAGCACCTGAGAATCGAGAGAGGCATTATACCTGTGATTTTCCATCCCCTCTCTCTGCCACCCTGCCAAGTTCAGTTAGCTACACGGAAGCTTGACGGAATTCTTTGCGTCTGTGGTTTGAGTTGATACCTTGACAGACGCTCAGCAGCGTGCTCCCAGGTGGGACGCCGAAGCAGGCCGCCCTGCTTCATGCAAAATAATTACATTTACCATTTTTATCCCAAATATTTTCCTCCTGTTATTGAAACAAATAAGGAACTTTTGCCACATACAGGATTCCTGATGTCATGGTGGGTACATTAAACCTGTTGTAAGAATAGTTCATAATTGATGTGCTTGGCATTTATCACCCAGCCATGACGTGTTCAGATGACTAATAAATTATATTTTGTTGGATCCTTTTTTGCTGCTTTTCCAACTCGGCACCTGTTTCGGCATGTCAGTGTTGACAGGGACAGTTTCCTGCCCATTGCTTTATGCTTTGTAACTGACACAAGGTGAAGACAATGGATTTGAAACTCGGTGACTGAAATGGACATCACTTTCTCTGGGGCGTGTGTATTCTGCCCTAGAAGATCAAGCCTTTCTATAGAGTAGAAGACTGAGGGGCCCATGAAAATTAGCATAAAGATTGAAGCAGCATAATTATAGCTAATGGTTATGTAAGTACTCCTTTCTGAGTTCTTCACATATGCCAACTCATTTGATCCTTTCAACAACCTGGTGAGAGAGATACCATTATTGTTTCTGTTTGTATGGACAAGGAGTCCAAACCACAGAAAAGTTGAGCACCTTGCTGAAAGTCACACAGCTCACGAATAGTGAAGCTGGATTTGTGCTGAGAAGCCATGCCTTAAGTTAAGCTGCTAGGCTATCCTGTCTCTGTATTTATTATGATTGTCCAGGAAACTTGTATAGGACATTGTCCTACATGTTCTGATTGTGACATTCGCCTTTTGGAACACACTTTTACCTTTACATGGATGCCCTCTTCCTCGTACCGCTGGAGTCGGTCCCGAGGCTGATGGCCCGTCCTGTTTCCCCTATCTGGCTCTCTGTAGATGCATCCTTTGATGGACCCACATGTAGGCAAACCTTAGTTCATAAACAAAGAAGAGAATCCATGGCCAATTGATAGGGTTGGAATGTCAGTTGGGGCAGCTGTGTGTATGGTGAGTCTCAAATGACCTGTAATGCTCTGATCCACAGACTCTCCCACTGTCCCATGTTGGCCACACACTGGACTCCATGTTGGCCTTCATCCTTCTCTGGGGGCTGCCCACCGAACTCGTGGTGAGGTCTTTGACTCATCATTGTGGATTGTTCATATTGATTTATCTCATTCCCCCAACGTGAGCCTCTAGTGGGTGTTCTGGGGGACAGGTGGGACCTCTTGCATTCTCCTGCACTTCAGGCCTGCTCTCTGCACTGGGTTTTCAGGGTCCAGTCCTTGCCTGAATTGTGCCATGATTGCTGTGCCCTTGGTCATAGGCTGGGGCCACCTGATGGTCCCCTCTTCCCAATCCCATGTCCCCTGCCTTGGTCATCAGCTTGGCTTGGTCTCGGCTTTCCCTCCCTTCTCGCTTGCTTGGTGTTGCCACTTGATCTTCGTACTACAGGCTGTTCCTTTAGGGATTGGCAAACTTTTTCCATAAAGGAGCAGATAGCAAGTATTTTAGGCTTTTCAGGACCTGTGGTCCCTGCTGCAGTTGGTAGCCCCTGCTGTTGCAGCAGGAAGGGAACCATTGACAGGAGGTCAAATGAATGAATGTGGCTGTGTTGGCATAAAACTTTATTTAAAAAAACGAGGGTGGCCCAGATTTTGGCCCATGCCCTGTGGTTTGCTGACTCCATCTTGAGGGTAACTGTGTGACTGCCTCCTTCTGACTTGTAGCCTGTGATGACTCTGTCTCTTTCGAGGTCACTCGCAAGCCCTGCGCAGAACTCTGGCCCACTACTTCTACTCTGAACTCCCAAGAGCCTTGTGCTCGTTGACCCTCCTGACCTATTGCTGTCTTCACTTTGCAACCTTCAACCTTGAATAAAACCCACCATTTCTGTTTTCCAAGTTCTCAGCCAGCTAAATGGATTCCATTAAAAATTTATGTTATTCAACAACAGCTGGAGCCCAAATTCTTGTTACTAATCCTCCTTCTGAGCTCCAGGCTGATTGCTTGTCCTGTTTGCTGTGTCTGAACTCCTGTGCCACTTAATCTCTCTTCTCAGCCATATGTCTTCTCAGGGGATGACCTTGCCTCCTGTCTGGGGAGGACCAAGGGCATGAACTGCAACTCCTGCTCCCTGGACATCAACATTCCCATCTCTACTTCAGATCTTCTCCTTTCTTCCAGTTTCAAAGGAGCAGATGTCCTTAACTCCTTTACAAGAAGAACTTGCCTTTGCCATTAATCTAATGGGCTTCCATCTCTCAACTCAGATCTCTGATTTTCCTTCCTTTGGCTCATCAACATAAGTCAACCCAAGACTTTGGTTGACCTTGCTGCCTCCCCATTTCTCTCTCTGGAATGCAAAGCTTCCAGAAGGAGAGTCTCCCCTCACTGCTCTCACTTTTCCACCTTATTCATGTCAGCCCTGTTCACCCTTTGCTATTGGCCAACCTCGAGTCACAGGCTAGATCCCAAGACCTGGCCTTTGCTGCCCACCTGCCTATACTCACTAACCTTTGTCTTACATTTTTCCAACTTTCCCCTTCACTCAGACAAAGGAAACCTGCAACCATCCCCCAGGCAATGGGGAGTGCCCTGATAAAGTCTCCGGCAGACCACCTGGATCCTTTGAGCTAAACGTGACTCCCACTCCGTGCAGGTGGACCATAAAGTGACCTCCGGAATGACCTACAGTCACCTTTGCATCATGATAATACTAAAGTCTCTGTCCAGGGAGGAGCCTCAGCCTCATTTACATACAATACAATGCAGGTACAGGCATGCTTCCTAAAGACTCATGCCTCACCTTATGCCCACCTCTACGTAGGGTGACAAGGCTTCTTTAGCTAAATAGTCATCCTTAGCCCCATCAGGAGGGAGCCATTCACTGTCTCATGGGGAGTCATGGCTTTGAAAGCTAGTCCCCAGGAGCGATCTTCTTAGTGGTTGCAAGTAAAAAGTTTTCTTTCTGTTGGGCCCCTGCTTTTTAAGTCTTCTATACTTAATATATTGTGAGCTTGCTTTTTTAAAGGTCACTGACATTCTCACCTCATTTTAAAATCTACCCGTGTGGACTCATTTCTCATGCTGGGCAACATTTGACATCATTGACCTCTCCTTTCCTCATGTAACTTCCTCCTGAACAACTCTTCCTGACTTGACTTCTCCTCTCTCACCATTCTGTATGCGTTTGCTGGGCTTCCGGAACAAAGCACCACAGATTGGGGGGGATTAAATCAGAGAAATGTATTTTCTCATGGTTGGGGAGACTAGAAATCCAAGTCAGCTGTCAGGGGGATGGTTCCTTCTGTTTCAGGCCTCTTTCCCTGGCTTGGGACTGGGTGTGTGTGTGTGCGCACGCGTGTGCCTGTCTTCTGTCTTTGCACGATCTTCCTCTGTGTGTGTTTGTGTCCAAATTCCCTGTTCTTATAAAGACCCTGTTGTGTTGGATTAGGACCCACCCAAATGACCTTATGTCAACTCATTACCTCTGTAAAACCTATGGTCCCATTTTGAGCCTTCAACATACGAATTTTGGGGGGACACACAGTTCAGCCCATAATACTTCTCCATTTCCATGTTTCCCTTTGCCCTCAAGTGTAGGTCTTCCCAAAGTTCATGCCTCAGCCTCTTTCTTTTCATGCTCTAGCTTCTTTGAACAATCTTCTTTCTCTCCATGCTTGCACTATCTTGTGACATCACATCTTATCAGATGTTCCATGGAAATCATCCTGTAGGTACTACAGACTCAACACGGCCCAAACAGAGTGCACCCTTTGCTTCGCGGTACACGGTGCGTTCTTCTACCCAGCTTGAAACTCCGAGCACCACAGACACTCAGAATAAGAAGGCTCACGTCATCTCTGCCCCCTCTCTCCCCACCTGCGTGGATTCCTCTATGTGTCAGTCTGACATTCTGATCCCATTGCCATTGCTCTGATCTGGACCGGGGCCAGCTCCTGCAGGTCCATCCACTGGAGACACAAGGGCACTAATGCCACTCTGGTCCAGCAGCATCTCCTGAGATGAAAATTTTGGCTTTTTTGTGACTTTCATCGGACCTCCTTGGGAGCTGGTCACCGTGGGCAAGTTCCACCAGGCGGCAGACTTCTGTATCTTTGCCCTGCTGTTTCTGCAGCCCATAGGCTCAGGTAAACCTGACCTTCCTAGTGAACTGCTCCGTGGTTCGCACAGTTGAATTTACTTCCCCTTCCTTGGTGTTTGTATAATACTTACCTACATATTTACTCTTACGCTGACTGCCTTGTGTGTGGGCTCACATTTAGAATTGCAGGGTCCTGGGAAAGTACAATGAAAGGAGGTTGCCTTCCAAGGAGGAAACAGACCATCCATGATCCAACTTACAGTTACTTCTTCCTCTTTTATGTGGTAAGGTCTGTGAAGGGGCTGTGCAATATGTGTGTGCACTCATGTATGCGCACGTGTTTGGTTCCTCCACAGCGCCCGACACCATGTTTTGCTTATAAGACATGTTTAGAGGGGTTTCTTTATATATATGATGTGGGGATCGAACTTATGAACCATGAGATCATAACCTGACCCGAACCGAGAGTCAGACGCTCAACCGACTGAGCCACCCAGGCACCCCTGGAGTTGTTTAAGTTTAATTGGAGCACAGTCCTAGGGTTAGGAGGGGGAGGAATCTAGCTGTGCATTTGGGCATCTTTGATTTTAGGATTCGGACATCAGTGCAAGAAGAACGGCCCCCTATTGGTTTGCAAGGAGGTTCTCGATGCAAGTAATCTTTGTCTCTGTGACACGTTGTGCGATCATTTGCTCTGGCGTCAGATGTCGAGATGATGGCACAGACACTTGTCCCTCTGGGGAGGTGTCTGGTAGGGGACGAATAGGTCTCCAATGAACTACATCTTTCGATACCCCGAATTCTTTGGTGAAGTAGGAGAGGAACAAACAAAATGAAGTTGTTTTTAAAGGGACTGCTTACATACATTGGACCAGACAACTAAGGGAGTAGTTATTTGCCTTAACATTAAATAATTCACTGTAGGGTCCTCTTCAGTAGGAACTTGCCTCATGAATTGGAGCGAAGTTTCCAGCTCATTAGATAATTGGCAGAGGGAGGGGAGGGCCGAGAAGATCTTCTGGGCGAGCTGCAGCAGAAGCCCGTCAGAAGGCACAGCAAGGAGGTCAGGTTTTATCGTGCAGATCACTGGGAAATAGAGTTTGAGCTGTTGCACAGAGTGGAGCGTTGTTCTGCAAGGGTGTGGTGGCTACCATTCTGTTTTCGACCTTCCCCACATTTGCACGAATTGTCACATTTCACTCTTCCCGAGGAAGCCCTTTGGATCCCTGCATTTACCAGGACTGGAAAACAGCAGGTGCCTCTCGGAGGGTGGGTACATTAAGCCCTTCACCTTGGAGGCGCTGGATGGGACGCCTCCCACACACCCCTCACCCCTTCCTGTCATCCGTTCAGAGCTTCTTGATGCATCTTGCAGGTGGGTGTTCCCTAGATCAGGCCCATCTGGGTGTCACAAGGGTCCACCTCGTGGCCACAGCTCTGTCCCTGACGTTGGCCGCCTGGCCATCCCACCCTGCCAGATGCTGGCTGTCATCAGTCCCCGGGCAGAGCCGGCCAGGCAGAGCAAACACAGTGGCGAAACCGTTGTAGCATCGGGTTGCCCAGTTTAGATCCGTTCAGCCTTCATTAAGAAATGTTCAGGAATATATTCCTCCTTGGGATGATGGGAACGCAAATTCACCACCCTCACGGGGCAGAAAACCTCTGCCATCTGGTCACTGCTTTCTCATATGTAAATGTTAAGCACAAAAGCAAGATTTGTGGCCAAACATTAAAAAGGAAGCAAATAGAAGTAAGTAAAATTTACTCTTTATCCTAAGAATCTAGAGATAAGTACAGATCACAGTTTGGGGCTAAAATCCCTGGGAGTTTGTTTTGTGTGTGTGTGTGTGTGTGTGTGTGTGTGTGTGTGTGTTCTATGTAGTTACAAAGTATTCCTCTATTTATTAGAAGGGGTTGGGAAGTCAGTTCTCTTGTATCAGCTGTTTTTTTAAGTTTATTTATTTATTTTGAGAGAGAAAGCACAAGTGAGAGAGGGGCCGGGAGAAAGGGGGCGAGAGAGAATCCCAAGTAGGCTTGGCGCTGACAGCCCAATGCGGGGCTTGAATCCTCCAACTGTGAGATCACGACCTGAACCAAAAGCAAGAGTTAGACATTCAACTGACTGAGCCACCCAGGATGCCCTTTTATCAGATGTTTTTTTAACTTAATAAATTGCAGATGTCTCTCTGGACTGTTACAGCTGCTCCTACCTCACCATTTTTAATGAATGTACGCTATTTCCACAAGTGGGCATGCTAATGGTTATTTTTGACTTTGTCTTTACTATTGACAGTATTGCACATTTGAGAGTAGTTTTCTAAGGATAAGTTCTCAGAGGTGGAATGACCAGGTCAAGGACTTGACCTTTCGTCAAGATTGTTCCCATTCCCTTTTCAGTCGGGATGTATCAAAGGGCTCGTTTTTACGCATTGTCGCCAACATTTGCTATTGGCATAAATTGTTTTTTGAAGTCCGATAGCCGAAATAGTTTCACATTGTTGTTTTACCCTGGATTTCTGGGATCATAAGCATGCAGGCACATTTTTTTCATATACTCATTAGCCATTTGGTTTTTTTCCTTTTGTGAATTGCATATTGATATTTTGTCTGTTTTTCTACTGAGGTGCTCTGTTTTAAAAAATGACTTACATGAATTGTGGTAGAAAGGATAGTACTGTTTGTTTGTTTATTTCATGTTGCAAAATTTTCCAAGTTTGCTGTTTATCTCTTCATTTCTTTTCTTTTTTTTAATGTTTATTTTTGAGAGAGTGAGTATGTGGGTGCGAGGGGGGCAAGAGTAGAGAGGGAGACAGAGAATCCCAAGCAGGCTCCACACTGTCAGCACAGAGCCTGACATGGGGCTCAGACTCACAAATCATGAGATCATGACCTCAGCTGAAATCAAGAGTCAGATGCTTAACTGGTTGAGCATAAAAATATATTTATATTTTAAACTTGTTGCTTTTATTTATTTTCCAAAATATTTTTAGTTTTATTATTTCTTATAGTTTTATTTATTTAATATAATTTATTGTCAAATTGGTGTACATAAAACACCCAGTGCTCATCCCAACAAATGCCCTCCTCAATGCCCATCACCCATTTTCCAAAATGTTTATTTATTTTGGAGAGAGACAGACAGACAGAGTGTGAGCGGGGGGAGGGGCACAGAGAGAAATGGAGACACAGAGTCCAAAGCAGGCTCCAGGCTCTGAGCTGTCTGCAGAGTCTGATGTGGGGCTCGAGCTCATGGACTGTGAGATCATGACCTGAGCCAAAGTCAGATGCTCAACCAGCTGAGCCACCCAGGTGCCCCTAACTTCTTGCTTTTAAAACAATATTTAATCAAATGTATCCTCCCCTTTTAAATATTTAAGTTTAGGGTCATGCTTAGAAAACTCTTCCTCACCCTCAAGATAAAGTACACATTTACTTCTAAATATCAAATTTGTCTTATAAATTAAAACCCCCCACTTTTTACTAATATAGTGGGTTGCATGTAGCTTAAACAGTTGAATACTATTCAGCAGCTTCTAGAGCAAAGTCCCTTGCTGTCCTGGGGAGGTGCACTGTGGGGCACAGGTCCGAGTGGCCGGGGATCGGGGATCTGCCATGGGGGCTGGGTGGGGCGCAGTCCTGTGCATAGACTGGCCCATGTGTCCCTTGTTGGTAGTGGGTACCTTCCCTCTGCCCTGTAGTGGACCTGGAGTGCCCTCTCACTCATTTCTGCCGAGGCTGTGACCTTCCGGCCCCCAGGACACCAGACACAGGGGCAGTCTGCTGGCTTTGGGCTGGAGACAGGCTCTGGTTGTCTGTCCCTGCCCTGGGCCTCCAGCAGACCAGGCACTGCCAGTGTGTGCCTCTCAGGTTTCGGGCACCGACTGGCCGACTCCTTCCTTGTACCCTTGTGTTCTTTGTGTCCAGGACGAGGACAGAATGCGTCCTAGCCTTCACTCTGCTAAGGCGGTAACCACCCGCTCCACTTTGTGATTTCCTCGTCTCTGAAACGTCCCCTCCTGCCTCTTTGTCCTTGTGGCTTTTAGAGGAACATCTCCCTGCCTGTTATCCTTCCTTATTCGAGCCGTCTTTTGGAAATGGGAGATGAGAATAAGGTGAGGCTGATTCGCCAGTTTTCACCAGAAGTCTAATACATATATTTTTGTCGTTAAATTTTAAAATCCTTCAACTGTTTGGGCTGTGGTATTATACCGGGATCTAACTTCATCATCATTATTATTTTTTTTCAAATGATTTTCAGTTTTTCCAATACTACTTCTGGAATAAATCCATCCACTGATGTAGAGAAGCCAGTTTTGTTACATACTGAATCAACTCGCTCATTTGGCCTGAGCTTCTCATCTGTGAGTTCAGTCCCACAACTGTGTTTACTCTTTGTCCAGCACTACCTTGTTTAATTATTAATAAATTAAAAAATCTACCAAAGGATAAATTTTCCCTTTTGCTTTCTTATATTTTTAAATTACCATGTTTTATGGGAAGAGGGTTACGGTTCTTATGGTCACTACTTATCTAGATGTCACACAGCTTTCAACTAGTCAAACCACTTTGTTATTTAAAGTTGACTTATTTATGAGAGAGAGAGAGAGAGAGAGGGCGTGAGCAAGGAAGACACAGAGGAAGAGGGAGAGAGAGAATCCTAAGCAGGCTCCATGCTCCTTGTGGAGCCCCGCATGAGGCTGTCTCACAACCAGGAAATCACGACCTGAGCTGAAATTAAGAGTTGGATGCTTGGGGCGCCTGGGTGGCTCAGTCTGTTGAGCGTCCAACTTTGGCTCAGGTCATGATCTCACGTTCGTGCGTTCGAACGCTGCATCAGGCTGTGTGCTGACAGCTCAGAGCCTGGAGCCTGCTTCCAATTCTGTGTCTCCCTCTCTCTCTGCCCCTTCCTGATCATGCTCTGTCTCTCTCTGCCTCAAAAAGAAATAAAAAACATGAAAAAGATTAAAAAAAAAAAGAGTTGGATGCTTAATTGACTGAGCCACGCAGGCGCCCCCCAAAACCATTTTTTTAACGATACAGTTGCCACTTTTTCCCCTTCTACTTCCTGGTCCTTCTGGAATTTTCCAAACAGGAGGCTTCTTTTCCAAAGTCAAAATTCAGAAGGGTTATGTTGCCAAGGTTATATTGGCTCATGTGTTACAATTTTCTGTCCCCTCATCTTCAGAGAGGCATGGTGCAGTGTGTTACGGGGAACCCAGTTTGTGGGCCCATCTCCGGTCAAGCAAAAAGCAAAACAGCATAGGGGGATGACTCACTGGGACCCGAGCTGCCCTTGTGTGTGACTGGAATGGCCGCCCTGAGGCGCGCTGCTTCCTCATCTTTGGTTTGCTTCTTCTCTCTATTCTCACCACATTCCCAGGCACGTCTTGTGATCTTTCCTCTTTCCTTGGATTTTTCTTTAAAGTCTGGGCCTTTCTGTGGCATTCCAGGCCTTTACAGCTCACCTGACTCCTCTTAAAACATTCCACGATTTTACTCCCTCACAGACCATCTTCATTTTCCTTGGCGGCCACTTCTAAAACTTGACACTCTGGCTGTTGTTTCCCTGCTGATGTCATCAGATGCCTCAGCATGCCCCCCCTCCCCTTCCGCAGTTCATGACTGAGGTCTGGAGCTCTCGAGGTGCTGTCCTGAAGTGGCACCAGGACTATGTCCGCGTTACAGCCACCGAGGTCACATCTTTGCCCTAGCCTCCCTTCCCTCCCGGGACCTTCCGTATCTGCTGATGTTCATACGCACTGCCATTTTGAGGCCATCACTGTACGTATTCAGCAGTATCCTGAGTGCCAGGAGCTGGGCGCATTGCTTACCGTGTGCCAGGCTCCATGCTAAGTATTTTCTGGCTAATCCCAGTTATACTCATGACTGCTCAATGGGGCAAATACCTTCTGACTCCCATTGTATTGGTGGGAAAACTAAGACTTAGAAGGTTGCTTCATCTGGGGTCTTACAGCTAGAACGTGGCAGAGCAGGGCTGGGTCTGGGGTCTGTTAGCTTGAATACCGATCTGCTACACTGCTTCTCTTCTTATGGGAAAGACCTCATCACTGAGCGAGGAGCTGGACACTGAAGAAGGGCCACCCTTAGCATCAGGGAATGATGACAAGAGGGATGGTGTGTGGGGCATGACCGGCAGATGCCCACTGACGGACAGGAGAGGGCAGAGCGCGGAGGTGGGAAGTGGGCTGGCAGGTCCCCCTTGGGAATGTCAGCACCTTGACCGGAGCCTGCTTCTGCCCTCACACTCTGGTCTCTGGTCTGAAATCTCCCACTGCCAGGCAGCCTTGAAGCAAGAAGCACAAGGAAAGAGCTTCTCATTCAAACTCAGAGCAGCTCCCTGGACCTGGTGAGTAAGGTCATTTCAGGGGAGAGCGGAGGGAAGATGACTAAATTAGGTTGGCTTTTGTGCCTCTTTGGCTTGGAATGGAGTGTGGGAAGCGATCCAGTGTTGCTTTTCCTGGCTGGCTGTGGGACAGAAGAAGACAGCAAACAGTGGGGGACCTTGCACTTGTGTTTGTTTTGCCTGTTGGTGTCCTTCCCTGCCTGCCACTTCTGATCTGTCAGCTTTCCTCTGATGCCCTCAGCCAAGGGCTCTTGAAGGTGGCTTCCTTTCCCTCAGTCATGGTGCCACCATTGTGTTCCTTGAGTTTCCTGCGAATGCTCCCCATCTCCATTGCTTTCTCTAGTGCCTTTTACACTCCCACATCACCTTGCCCTGGACCTTTTGCTTTGTCGGAGAAGAAGGTTCCATTCCTGAGTTTCTTGGACCCCTTCGAGCCTCGCCTGTGCTTCATTTTCCTCATCTGTAAAGTGGCGATACGATTAATCCTACCTTCTGAGGCACAACTGAGGTATTGCTCACCATTGTGTGTAGAATTCCCTACTACCCAGTAAGCCCTTTACAAGTGTTCACTGTTGCTCTGCATGGCCTGTTGTGAAGACTCCTCTTTGGTATTTTTGTGTCAGATGGACACGGTCCCCAGAGAAACTTCTAGTATCATTATGACTCCATGAGAGTTCTAGCTCCCAAATTCTACTTCTCTAATTCTACCCCGGAGATGTGGTTTGCTCCAGGAGTCACCGTGGAAGAATGGTAGCTTCAGAAGATCTTATTTCCTCCCTATCTTGGTGGTTCTCAACAAAACAAGCTCTTTCATATACATTCACTCATGTGTGCATTCAACAGATATTTTTTTTTAAAGTAGGCTTCATGCCCAGCGCAGAGCCCTAAGTGGGGCTTGAACTCACGACCCCTGAGATCAAGACTTAAGCTAAGGTCGAGAGTTGGATGCTTAACCGACTGAGCCACCCAGGCGTCCCTCCGCACACATTTCTGAGTGCTCCTTATGTTCCTGACAAAGGCTTTGATACTGGGAGAACTTTGTGTCTAAGAAGCTCCCAGTCTGGTTGTATGTGCTTTGTACACTTTTGTTGTTGGTTTTTTTAAATTTGTTTATGTCTCTGGAGTGTAGAAAAGCTTCTTGTTCTTTTAGCAGATTCCTCTCCATCACGGTGCCTTTGTGAAGGTTAGATGCTGACCAGGAGGACGTCCTGTGTGCTTATTTTTGGTCTCTGTCTTTTGTTCCTCCTGTCCACCGGGACCCTCCCCTTGCCAGCAGATGTCCCTGAGGTGACCGTGGCGTGTTGCATTCAGTCTTCTGCCTCGCTGCGGGGATGACCTCGCACCCTGTTTGTGATGCTCCCAAAGCTGTGGCCTGTCTGGGGTGTGGCACGCTGCAGGGCACCAGTGTCTGGCCTGCAGGTGAGAGGTCTGTGCCCTGTGTCACCCTCTGCCATACCCCCTGTGCTAAGCTCAGTGAGATTGGCTTGCTCCTGGGAGGCACTGCCTGAGTTGTGCATAATTCTCAGGTGCACAACTCAGATATTACTGAATCTCTGGGACTCCTATCCTGGTAGTTTGGGACTTTTGGAGGACATGGTCTGTGTCTTCTGCTATACTACTGTCCTGAATACCACGTATAGATGCTTTAAGTCTCTCACAGCAAACAACCAAATGGCTGAACTGACCTTCCCTGTGGCTAGATTGGCTTCAGCCTTCCCCTGGATGTCATCAGATTTATGGAAAAATGAGAAGAAATCTAGGAAAATAAAATGAAGTCCTTGTCGCCAGCACTATATCTTATTTCCAAATATTCTTATGCTGTCAACTCCTAAATAATAGCTGAATTTCAAACTACTTTCCATCTGAATGATGGATTGAATGAATCTCATTTGCATGCTTTTCATTTTATGTAAATTGGCCCAAATGAGGCTAAATCTCCAGGGGTGCAGTACCTTTTTCCATGAATCTCTTACAGCTTCTTCCAGGAAATACAGTGCTAATTCAAGTTTAAACAAGCAACACAAAGCAACAGACTTTTACTTTTTTTTTTTCTGTTTCCTCATTTCTTTTTTTTTTTT
>NC_043707.1:23921437-24012469 GCF_006229205.1 Suricata suricatta
GCTCAGCATGACACCCTCAAGGTCCATCCACTTTCCTACAAAGGGCCATATGTCATTCCCTCTCATTGCCATGTAGTATTCCATCGTGAATATATACCACATCTTCTTGATCCACTCATCAGGTGATGGACATTTAGGCTTTTACTTTTCATTAAAATTTTTTTTTAATGTTTATTGATCCCTGAGAGAGAGACAGAGCATGAGCAGAGGAAGGGCAAAGAGACAGGGAGACACAGAATCTGAAGCAGGCTCCAGCCTCTGAGAGGTTAGCACAGAGCCCAATGTGGGGCTTGAACCCACGAACTGCGAGATCATGACCTGAGCTGAAGCTGGACGCTCAACTGACTGAGCCCCAGCAACAGACTTTTAGACGCCTGGCTTGATTTTGCCCATCTTCAGCCATACTTGCTCGCAATCCGGCTCGTGCTATAGACTGGACCATATCCCTTTGAGAATTTGAGTGTTGAAGCCCTAACCCTCAAGGTGTTGCTCTCTGGAGGTGGGGCCTTTGGAAGATAATCAGGTTCAATTGAGATCAGGGTGTGGAGGCTTCATCACACAATTCATGCCCTTATGAGAAGAGATGGAAGAGAGTTTCCTTGCTCTCTCTCTTCCCACCATGTGAGGACATGGTAAGAAAGCAGCCGTGTACCAATCAGGAAGAGAGCGCCCACTCGAGACCAGGCATGCTGAACCTCTCTCCTTGGACTTCTAGTTTCTTTCTTTCTTTTTTAAATATAACTTATGGTCAAGTTGGCTAACATACAGCATACACAGTGTGCTCTTGGTTTTGGGGGGTAGATCCTGTGATTCATCGCTTTCATACAACACCCAGTGCTCATTCCGACAAGTGCCCTCCTCCATGCCCATCACCCATTTCCCCCTCTCCCCTACCCCTCTTCCACCCTCAGTTTGTTCTCTGTATTTAAGGGTCTCTTATGGTTTGCCTCCCTCCCTCTCTGTTTGAAACTACTTTTTCCCTTTCCCTTCCCCCATGGTCTTCTGTTAAGCTTCTCAAGTTTGGACTTCTGGTTTCTATAACTGTGGGAAAATAAATTTCTGTTGTTGAAGCCACCCAGCCTGGGATGGTCTGTAATGGCAGCCTGAGCAGACTAAGACAGGTAGTAAAGAATTCTGGAGAGCCTGCACAGTCAAGGTTGGGCGCTGTGTGAGGCTGTTTCCCACAGACCCCGCGGCCTCTCACTTCCCACTGTCTTTGGGAGAGGGTTCCCGACTCAGCCAGCAAGACCCCCCCACCTTTGTCTGGATGCTTGAACAGCCAGAAATGTCTGGAAGAGGCAGCAAGAAAACCTTATATGAGGCTCCATAAAAATTTATTAAAATTAAATCCTTTCCTATTCAACTTATTAATTAAAAAAGGTGATAATAGCCTGCAGGAGGAGTCTTAAAAAGCAGCTGAACTTTTTGTCTAATTGCTTTCAGAAAGAACAACTCAAAACCATCTGCCAAAAGCATCTTTTTCGGCAGGTGTCCTTCAGTGCTCCTGGGACGCTGACCTAAAATTCCTGCCAGCAGGTGTGTTCGTCTGATTGCAGGCGGGCCCTCGATCCTTGGAAAATCTTGGAGACGCAGTTCCACTCTAAGTCAAATGTGGTAGAAGAGATGGATGTCTGTCTGGTCCACACTGCTGGGTGGCGCTGGCCCTGAGTAGTGCTCTCCCGCCCAGGCTCTGTCTTCCGAGGCCCGTGGCTGCAGACACACTGTGTGCTCGAGTGTGATGACTGCGGGTCACTTGAGCCCTGGCCTCGAAGCAGCCTTCATTCTGCCTTCAGGCTCCCTGTGGTCCTACCTCCACAGGGAGGAAACTCCAGGCCGGCTCTTCGGTTTCTAAAATCCTGTTCGTTTCTTCCCAGCTATAAAAAAGAAATAGGTCCATGATACTGAGTGTGGAAAGTTCAGACAAATAAGTATACAATTACATCCACCACTTAGCAATAACTAGTATTTACAGTTTGCTCTATTTCCTTCCAATAATTTGTTCTACGAATATGCCTATGAACACACATACCTAAGCATCCATATGAATGCATGTGAATATGCGTATGAATATAGATGTGACCAGGTAATTATGTTTATATAGTTGTGATTATGCTCACCATATAATTTTATGGGCTGACTTCATAAAAGGAATACAGGAATCAGATAAAAAAATAATAATAATAGGGTACAAATAAAAAGTAAGAGTCCCCATCAGTCACATCCTTTATGACAGAGGCAACTACTTTTAGCCATTTGTCATTGTTGGCGCCCTCCGTGGGTGAAATCGGTCCAGATGCTCTTGCATTTTTGGTTCCCTGCTCTCCATGGGGCCCCTGCGTGGCTCAGTTGGTTGAGCTTCCGACTTTGGCTCAGGTTATGATCTCACCACTGCTGGGTTTAAGCCCTGTGTCTGGCTCTGTGCTGACAGCTCAAGCCTGGAGTTTGCTTCAGATTCTGTGTCTCCCTCTCTGTCTACGCCTCTCCTGCTCATGTTCCATCTCTTTCTCTCAAAAAGTAAATAGATATTAAAAAAAAATTCAGTAGAACCTCTCCATCCTCTGTAATGAAAAAAAGGGGAGCCCCACTGCCCCACAACCTTATTTACCTTACTCTTTCTGCCAGCCACATTTTTACTTTTAAATCTTTGAATTGAGTAGCTTCCTTGCTTTAACTCATACATTTAAATCTTTATTTCCTGATTAACTTTAAACAGTACCTTTGGACCTTCCACTGGAGAGATGAGGAACTTCACACCCCACATTCCTTTCTCCTTGTTTTCAACCAGTTTTATCACTAGAACCTCATGGTGTCCAACATGTAACTTCTTCTCTATCTGGGATGAAAATTTCCATGATTGCCTATCGATTTCAGATTCAGAATGAACATAATGAGTGTTTATAATATTATGACTAATATTATAAATATTCTGTGCAGAAACAAATATTATGTCATTAATCTTGTGCCATTTGTAGAAGCAAGATAAAAAAGCCATCACCTTGGAGGACGGGAGAGGACAGCCCTCTCTACTTGTGTTTGACATTTGATATGGCCACGTGGCTGCAGAGGTGACTGAACCTCAGCACACATTTGGCTCCTGCAGGTTCCTCTTGTCCCTGCTCTGGTCTCTGATTTGCTCCCACAGTGGGCTTCTGGGAACACAGTTTCTTGTTAGATTTCATCCACGGGCTGGGTCCCATTCTCGAATTTCTTGGATTCCTTGTATGTTTTGCTGACATCGTTGATTGAGTGATTCTGTTAGGAAGTGTCTATGAATCTTTCTAAGTGCCTGTCTTGATTGAATTTTGACTGGTATAAACTAAATTTTCCGATGAGACTTAAATGGTCTGCTCCGTTGTTACCTGGTATCCGAGGATGCTGATACGTGTCTACTGCCGGTGTGTCTTCATCCAGCAGGAAGTTGTCTGTCCTTTTGCTCTAGAAGCTTCAGAGTTCTTTCTCTATCTTTGTGTCCTGTAACTTGATGAGGTTTGGGGCTGTTTATGAGTCTTGAGCTACCTGATAAGCCTTTTCAGCCCAGAGCTTCATATCATTAGATATTTTTCTTCTCTTATTTCCTTTCCTTCAAGTTCTCTGTTCTGCCATCCTGAAATGCTTATCACGCGATTGTGGCCTTTCTGCATTAATCCTTACTGTTTACTAATGAATTTTTAAAAAATTTTCTATATTCTGGGTGGTGTCCATAACATTCCCCTCTGGTTCTAATGATTTTTTTTCCCCAATCACAATTTTCACTTTCCTGAGTTCTTGATCTCACTGCTCATTTTTGAAGCAGCCTCTCAGGTGTCCCTGAAGTGTTCCATTAAAATTCTTCCAAGGTGCCTTCTCTTTCCAGATTCATCCTTTTTATTTCTGGGGATCAGCTTTGCTCTTCTGCTCTTAGAGATGCTGATTGTCTTCAAGGTCCAGCCGTCCTGGTTTGGCATTGGCATTTCTGACATTTCTGAATGAAAGAGCCAGTACATGGGGCGCCTGGGTGGCTCAGTCAGTTGAATGTCCCGACTTTGGCTCAGGTCATGATCTCCTGGTTCACGAGTTCGAGCCCCATGTCAGGCTCTGTGCTGACAGCTCAGAGCTTGGATCCTGCCTCAGATTCTATGTCTCCCTCTCTCTCTGCCCCTCCCACCTCTCGTCCCCTGTTTCTTTCTCTCAAAAGTAAATAAACATTAAAAAACAAAACAAAGCACCACTATAAGTCAGGCTTCCTGTCAGTGATGACACCCAAGGGGGCCCCCGCAAGACCATACTAGAGGCTGTTTGGCTTCACCCAGGATGTAAATCAAAGTAGGAGGAAGTAGGAGCAGAGTCTATTGAATGGAGTAAATGATATGAATATTAGCAGATGGAGTGTTTAGGAGACTCGGAAGAAGAGAAGGATGTATCCCCTTCTCTTGGGGCTGGGGGTTTATATTGGAAAGGGGTCTAGGATATGTGTCCCTTCAGGAGTCCTGGAGAGGGCCCCATCAATGGCCAGTGTCAGGTCAGTAACAGGTGTTATTCTATAACCACCGAAGGCAGGGGTATTGACACCAGTGGTGACTGAGGTTTGTTTGAAGCTAATGTCCCGGAGCTCAGGATCTGGTTCTTCTTAGATGGAATCAGGTGTGTGGGGGCCTAGGATGAGACTCAGAGAATGATTAACTTGTTTGCTTCCCCCTTGGGGTGGGGGCAGAGCTTCTTTGGTTTACTCAGGGGCAAGGTGACATACAGAACATGTGTATACGGGGCCTCAGGGGAAATGGCAGACCTGGAGCCTTTTTAAAATGGAGTCCCTTCAGGGTTCCTGTGTCATCCACACCAGCGTTTGCCCTTGAATGTGAGGAATGGCTGTAGACCTTTGCAGGGGTGGGGCATGGCTTCCATTTCTGACCGGGAAAGGGTGAGCAGGTCACCCCCAAGCAAATGCCAGAGGAACAGGGCCTTATCCTGGGGCACCCACCCAGCCCTCAGGAAGTTGACTCCATTAAGAGGACCTTTACCTTGGGGTGGGAGACCCACTCAGCTGTTCCAAGGGCTTTAACCAGTCACCCCCAGTTCCATGCTGTGTCCATTCTGGCTCTTAGTACCTGTCACCTGGGGTGGGGGGGGGGTTCGTGCTGTCCCACAGTGCATCTCTCTACTTCAGCCTTGCCCTTGTCATGTTTTCAGCCGGGACTTGCTCTGCTCAACCTTGTCCATCAAGATGAGCAAAACAATTCTGCCAATTGTTTTGAACCAGAGATGGTGGTCCATCTTCTTCCATATTCTATGCTTATATGAATGTATCCCATTTTGTTCTTCTGTTCCATGGTTTTAGTGGGATTTTAGGAGTGAGAAGGATGTTCTGTTTTTCTGTTTGAAATGTTTCTGGAGTTAACAGTATATTATAAAGATTTCCAATGTCATTAAAATTTGAGCAGACATCATTGATATACAGTTTACTCTGATACAAATGTGCATTGCTTACTGATTTCTATATTTTTAGATTTTTTCATTTTTTCTATTCCTTTCCTTTCTTTATGTTTCCATTCAAAATTAAAAAAGTTTATTTATTTATTTTGAGAGAGACAGTGTGAGGAGGGGAGAGGCAGAGAGAGGGAGCGTGAATACCAAGTAGGTTCCACACTGAGCCGGAGGTGGGGCTTGATTCCCTGGACTGTGAGATCATGACCTGAGCCAAAATCAAGAGTCAGACACTTAACTGACTGAGCCACCCAGGTGCCCTGTGCTTCCATTTGAAATACAATGCAATACAAATTTTTTTGGTGCACACATTTTTGACCACATCTCAGCATAGATTTCAGACAATAGAGTTGTTGGGTCAAAGGCTAAGAACACAGTGTTAGGACTCTTCATATGTAACTGGCAAATTGTTTTCTCTGAGCTATTGTTTCAGTGGCTACAAAGTACCCGGCCCATTTATATTCTCACCAATATGCTAAAAATGAAAACAAATACCCAAACAAAACTGTCCCACACTGAAAAAACAGCATGAAAAGTGTCATTTCTTTGGTGACGTATGAGATCCACTATTATTTCCATGTATTTTATTAGTTGTTTGTCTTTCTAGTTTTGTGAATTATGTGTCCATGTCCTTTTTGTGCTCCCTTGTTTGTCTCTTACTTTTACTTCTACTGTTTATAACACTCAGAAGTTTATATTTTTATACTGGCAAGGCCCTTAGCCTCTTTCTTGGTGATTTCTATAGTTACACTTCAACTTTGAATGTCCGTTGACTATAAGAGAGGGATTTGATATTTACGTATAATTCACTCTATCGTTTGACTTCTTGGTCTTCTCAGACTTTTAAATAGTCTCTTCGTCTTGTTCATGTCTTACTGCATTAAATAGAATTTCTAGGATCGTGTTACTTAATAGAGGTGATGGGCATGTTGCTTTTTCCACATTTGAATGGCAGTACCTCTGCAGTGATTTTCTTTTTTTTTTTTTAATTTTTAAATGTTTTTTATTTATTTTTGAGAGACAGGGAGAGACAGTGGGAGCAGGGGAGGGTCAGAGAGAGGGAGACACAGAATCTGAAGCAGGCTCCAGGCTTTGAGCTGTTAGCACAGAGCCCAACACAGGGCTGGAACCCATGAACCATGAGATCATGACCTGAGCCGAAGCCGGACGCTTAACCGACTGAGCCACCCAGGCGCCCCTGCAATGATTTTCAGAGCAGGGTGTGTTTGGGGTCCCTTTGGATGTAGGGGGGAACGAGAAGAAAGAAATTACACTTCATTAATGTCCACTGTGGAGAGACATGGACCCTCAGTTGCTCATCTGCCGGCTGGTCTGATGAGATGGGGGTGATGTGTTCAGGACAGGTGAACCCCTATTCATGGGAGTACTGACTTTACTTCCAGTGACTTCCTCATGCCCTTCTTTCCAGTGACTTGTGACACAAATGCCTGGTTAGGGGGATTTACAGATTATACTAATTAGTTTTAATTAGACAAACACTCAAGAAAGGGGCAAGATGTGTGCCAAGAAGCTCCAGCTTTGGGATCAAGCCCAAGTGGACCTCGGGACCATGGCTGTGATGGCATTTCCTGTGGTCCCCAAAAGAGACCTTCATCAGCACTTTATGAATTAAAACACCGACAAAACAATCAGATCAGACAAAAGTTGGCTGAAGCCATTGGAAAATGTGGAAAAGACTATTTAAAATGTTGATCTGTATTCAGTCTCATGAATAATGAAACCTGGCCTATATCTTTGAAGTGGGATGGAAAATGATGACAGATGGCTTTTGTATCACAGTCAAATGTGGGGCTTAGTTCAGGGCAAAGTTCTTCAAAATGTTGTCAAACACAGAGAGTTACAAGCTTTCCGCCATCAACAGGAGAACGATTCACATTTGCTGATCCTTTCCAAGATGGCGGATGTTGTCGGCCACACATGCTTAAAGATGACACTTCGGGAAAGGTTGGAGGAAATGACTTCTTCTAGAGAAAACTCATGCTATGGAAAGAGCATTTTGAAAATCATGTTTCTGGAAATGTTTCAACCATGATGTGATTCTGTTGCAAAAAAAAAAAAAAAGATGTGAGCATGCTATCTATAAACTCCAATCTGCGAAGCTAAAAAATCTGGAAACAGAACTTTGTCAACCACTTAGGAAATCTTCCAAATGAAGAGATCAAGTGTTTCTTAGACCCATTTGTTAAAAATGTAAAAATGCGATTGCCTTCAGTTTGCGAAATCATCCATTGACATTAGGGAAGAAGCAAAGTTACCAGCCAAATATCAGCAGAAATCTTGGTACGCCTCTAGGGTGTGGGAGTGCAGAGTGAATGTTGTGATTTAGTAAATACTGCCAATGACATTTGTCTTCAGTTTGGATCTGTGTCTCTTTCTGAGGTGTATTTTTGGTGACGGCAGATGTTAAAATCTAGTATGGAAATACACCCAACCTAAAAGCAGATCTTTAAATCACTGCATATAACAAAACGTTATGGCAAGTACTTCAATAAACATGAATGATATTAAATCACATTACTTTCCATAAAAAGTCTAATTTCTGTGTTTTCAGAGAAAACTCATTCTTTGAATTAAGCAGCATTTTAAATTTATTAGTCTAGAGTTAATTGCACATAGGCTTCTCATATTTCAGAATGTTTTTGATTTGTGCTTTCTCTATTTGTTTTAATAACTTGTCAGAGGTTCGTCTAGTTGATTGCTTCTGTTTCAATAGCCAGCTCTTTTATCTGTTTCTTAATTCATTTCTTTCATTATTGCTGTTTTTTAAATTTATTTGGTTGTTGGTTTTCTAAGAAGTTAGCATTTAAGACTTATTTCATGTTTATTTTTTTCTCTTTAGGATAACAAAAACAAATACCTAACATTTTATTTGACTGTTACTTTGCTATATACCTCGAATTATTTTTGTTTTTTTGAAGATAAACTTGTAATTTTAATTCAATAACTTCAATCTAGGAAGTATTGGAGAGCACATATTAACAAATTCAATTTTAACAAATACGTTCAAAGGATTGAATGGACAATGTGGTGATTACAGTGAATCCTATTGCATTGTGTACTTGAAAGCTGCTAAGAGAGTAGATCTTAACTGTTCTCACCACAAGAAAGAAATGGTAATTATGTGACACAATGGAGGTATTAGGTAACACTAGGGTGATAATTGTTTTGCAATATATAAGTGCATCAAATTGACACATTGTACCCCTGAAACGTACACAGGGTTACGTGTCAGGTATATCTCAAGAAAGCTGGACAAAATGTCATTTTTAACTATTAAAGTATTGACTTTTATTATTGTTTCTATTTTTTTAAGTTTACTTATTTATTTTGAGAGAGAAAGAGAGAGAGAGGATGGACAGAGAGAGAATCCCAGGCAGGCTCTCTGCTGTCAGCGCAGAGCTCAATGTGGGGCTCGATCTCATGAACCGGACCATGACATCATGACCTGAGCCCAGATCAAGAGTCGGATGTTTAACGACTGAGCCACCCAGGCACCCCAGCCTGTAATTTTATATCCTTTTGTTGAACTATCTGACGTGGCTCTGTTTTCCTGATTATACTTTGGCTGGTAAAAGAATTTAATGTGAAAGAAAGAGATGGAAACTCAGAGCCCAGAGAGGAGCATAGGAATAGATGTTGCTGCAGAGAAAGAAAACCCAAAAAAGGCTCTGCAAGTTTGAGTTTTAGGCCCGTGCTGGGATAAAAAGTGGGGTCTTGGACCCACAACAGGCAGGAACAGGAACTGAGACCATGATGTGACTGTCCCTCCTTTAAGTGGAGACTAGACTCAGTCTGCCAACTGCTCGACATAGTGGCAGAGATGTTTATTTCTGCCCAGACAAAGGCTATAATGGCTCCAGTGATAAGTCAGAACTCCATACCTGGAGTTGAGGGAAGTGTGGTCCCAACTGTCACTACTCACTGGTGCAGGCCTTCCAAGTCAAGAATTAGTTTGTGAACTGGTCCTCAGCTCCGGAGACGCCTGAGGCACCTGTGTCACAGGCATGGTTTTCTGAGCTCATTGGGCTCCAAAGGCAAGAGGTGCATCTGCTGACGATGCCATGGGAGTCCCCCCAACAGAAAGTGGCAGTCCACACTAGGAGACAGCTCCCTGCGAGGCAATGTCTGAGAAACACAAAGAGGAGGATTACTGCTTTAAGGAATTGAAATAATAGAATGACATTCTGAAAGAAAATGTGAAAAAGCAGAAAAATGAAAGGTAAAGGCATAAAATTTGCAATCAAAGAATCAGACTCTGTCTGATGAGAGGAGGATTTATGAAAGAACCAAATTAAATGGCCAGGAATGGAATGCATGGTCATTTCAATGAAAAAGCCAGTGGACAGGTTAAGCCATGAATTACGTTACAATTGAAAAAAGAATTGGGAGATTTAATTTTGAGGAAATTGCTTATGAGATACACAGATAAAAATATGAAAACTAAAAAGAAGAATTTGGGGCACCTGGGTGGCTCACTGGGTTAAACGTCTGACTCTTGGTTTCAGCTCAGATCACGATCTCACGATTTGTGGGGTTGAGACCTCCATCAGACTCTGCACTGAGTGCATGAAGCCTACTTGGGATTCTCTCTTTCCCTTTCTCTCTCTGCCTCCCATCCCTCACAATAAATGAATAAACTTAAAAAAAATTAAAAAATAATTTAAGAAATGTGGAAGAGACAATATTTTAACAGTTAAGATTTAGTTCAGTTCAACTCATGATCCCAGAATCATGAGATCAAACCCCATGTTGGGCGCCACACTGGGGTGTGGAGCCCGCCTAAGATTCTCTCTATTCTCTTCTGTCCTTCCCTTGCTTGTGCATGTTCTTTCTTGTGTGTGCACGCGCTCTCTCTCTCTATCTCTCCAAAAAAAAAAAAAAAAAGGAATTGAACCCAGAAGAAAGAGTGCCCCACAAGAAGCAACAATGAGCAGAGTAATTGGTGAACTTGTGGAAGAATCTAGAAAAGCTTTGGTTGTAAATGGAACAAAAACAATGACTGATAATGGGAGGGCTTGAAAGTAAGGTTCACCTGAAATATTGGACAACAGTAACACAGGAGAACAGGCAATCCAAAAGTGATCAACAACCCAATAGATAAATATGAAATGCTAATTTACAGAAGAAGAACCAGAATGGCCAAAAGTCAGAGAAGAAGTTGCCTAAACTAGCAGTCAAGGAAATTCAGTTAAGAAAAATGTAACAGTCTGATACTACCAAATGTTGGCAAGGCTATGGGGCAAATAAACACTCTCTTAGACTAACCACACCCATCTTTCAGAGGGTGGAGCCTGATTCCTCCCTCCACGAGTGTGGGCTCTACTTAGCCACTTGCATCTAATGAATTGAATATAGGAAATGGCATGTGGTTTCCGAGACTGTCATAAAATCTCCCTCCAGTCTCTTGGATCACTTCTCTGGGGGAAGCCAGCTGCCATGTCATAAGAACACTTGAACTTCCTTCAAGGAAGTGAGACCTTTTGTGAAGAGCCCTATGAGTCAGCCATCTTGGAAGTGGATCCTCTAGATGTAGTCACGCCTTCTGAGGGTGGTCACCCTGGTCAATATCTTGGCTGCAAACTCATGAGATCCCTGGAGCCGGAATCACCCAGCTAGGCAACTTTTGATTCCTGAACCACAGAACCTGTGCGATGATAAATATTTGTTGTTCTAAGTCACTCACTTAAGGGGCAATTTGTTACGTAGCAATAGAAAGCTAACTCAACCACTTTGGAGAGCAATTTGGCGAAACTGTATGACACCTTATACAGGTGTCTGGGTGGAAGAGATGCCGGCAAATGTATGCAAAGAGACACGAGGATATTCACTCTAGGATACTTTTATGTCAGTTGGATAATGAATAAACAAATCGCAATATATTTATACAGTGGAAAACTATGGAGCAGTTAAAAATAAATTAGGTGTATGTGTATGGATTTGGACAAATCCCTAAAATTTAATGGAGAGTGAAATGTGTGAGGTGTAAAAGCATATGTGTGGTATGATATTATTTATGTAAATTTAAAGATATATACAGCAATACTATAATATGTTCTATACAGTTCCTCACAAATGTAGGGAATTTAAAACATGGGTGGAAAAGATGAGTTTCACAGTGGAGGCAAGGAGGTGGAGGAATGGAAGAGGTGAGCAGGGCATCAATGTAATCTATTATTTCTGTTAAAAAAATCTCTATCAAATAGGGTAAAATATCAGCCTCTATTCAGTCTGAGTGGTGGGTCCATGAATGCATTGTGTTATTTGCTGAATTTTCTATTTGTTTGAAATACTCTGTATTGCCATTCTTGGAGATTTTCATTCTGCTACTATTTTGGGTTCTTTGCTTTGTAAGGCCTGCCCCTTTTCCAGACCAGCTTGCCTCCCGACATATTGGTTTTTCTTTTTGACCTGATATCGCCTCACCTACTGTGATATTTTCTTATCAATTTGCATTCTCATTTCATAGGCACCCTGCTTCCTTACTTGTTCGTAAGGACATAACCAGAAACCGTAAAATTGTCTTCTCTCTTGGATCATATCATTGTTGACACTGTGTTCTTTGCTCTACATCTTCTGAAAAGTGCTTCCTCCTTTAATGATGCAGAACTTTTTTATGCAGACCCTCACGTTGGTGTTTTCTGCTTACTCATTCCTGTCTGATTTGAGCCCGATCCAAACCCTGTTTGCCAATTGGCATGCCCCTGCAGATCTTTACAAGAGAACACAATTGTTTTATAAGTGCTTAGTCAAATGCCCAGTGTCTAGCTGGCATTCGGGTAGTGCATCTTTGCTGGAGTAAGATGGGCTCTTCTTGTCTCCCTGTAACTTAACTCTTGGACTGAGAGGAGAAGACATACATTTCTGGGGTGTTTGAGATCTTCTGCAGTTCTTCCTAAATCAAAAGTAAGACACGAAAAACCATAATCCACGTACGTCTTTGCTCCTAGGGTCCTTCTCACGGACATGTGTGCCTGCCGCGAATTTCTCCTCTCCACGTGCCCCAAAGCTTCCCATGTCCAGCCACGTTGTCTATGGGGAGGTGGGATCCTTGCCTGGCTGGAGACACTGCTTCCCAGTGGTGCTGAGGACAATGGGAATCTGACCCACGTGGCTTTCAAAAAGCAATTCCCACATAGTCTGCTGGGCGATAGTCTGGTGTCATGGTTGGCTGTTCCTGAGTCCCTGAAATAGGAGAGAGTTTGGGTAGAGAAAAACCTCTTCTTATCCATTTACTCTCTGACCCTGTTATTTTAGTCTCCGAAGTCAAATGTGGGCATGCCCCTGATTGTCCTTCTGATCCTGACTTGGGTGTATCATTATTGTTGTGTGCTTTATGGTATTTTTAGGGGAGTCTGGCAAAGGATCGGCTAGGCTCTCTAACTTTTAGAATGCAAGGCTGACATTGCCTCTTTAATGCCCTTGTATGTCAGGCATCTGATTAAGCACTTATAAGTCAATTGTGTTCCCTTGTGAAGTCTGCATCGATTCCACACTCACCCCAGGCACCTGTGGGGAGTAACGTCAACGGAGGTCTTATACCTCTTTTCCAAAGTCCATCAAAGACTTTAAAAATTCGTTTTTTAATGTTTTTTATTTATTTTTGAGAAACAGAGAGAGACAGTGCTAGCAGGGGAGGGTCAGAGAGAGAGGGAGACACAGAATCTGAAGCAGGCTCCAGGCTCTGAGCTACCTGTCAGCACTGAGCCTGACGTGGGGCTCGAACCCATGAACCATGAGATCAGGACCTGAGCCAAAGGTGGATGCTTAACCGATTGAGCCACCCAAGTGCCCCAAGGCTTTAAAAATTCTTAAATCCTTTGGAAAATGTTTCAGAGACCAAGTAAAATGCATTTCTCCAAATTTCCACCCCCCCTCTCTCTGAGGCCCATTACCAAAACCTATACGACCTAAATAAGGTACTTTAGAGCAGTGCTTCTCAAACTATATGTGGGGAAGGATTAGTCCAAACATGAACCAACTGGTCACCTGCTTAGATGTTGGGACAATTCTAGAAGTTGCTGTAAAAATTTCCATGCTTTCTTTCAATTCTTGTCTTTATCTCAGTGCAGACCAGCAATAAGTGGTGTTCTATTGGCTGGTCCACAGACCCCACTTTTGAGGAGCCCTGCTTTAGAGTCCCTAAAGAATTACATTTCAGTACAGTGTTTGTCCAGAATAATAATATCAGCCCACTGCAGTGTGCCCAAGTCTTTGGTACCGTAGACAAAAACACGGAAGGTGTATTAGTCTGGGTTTTCCAGAGAAACATGACCAATTGGGATTCACATAGAGACATTTATTGTAAGGAATTGGCTCACACGGTAATGAAGGCTGAGAGGCTCCGTGAAATGCAGTTGGCAAGTTGGAAACCCAGGAGAGCCAGTGGTATAAGTGCCAGTCGGAGTCGGAGCCTGAAGGCGAGAGAAGACGGTGTCCCAGCTGAGCAGTTAGGCAGGGAGAATGCAATCTCCCTTCCTCTGCTTTTTTGTTCCATTCCTGCCTCCAGCGGATTGGATGTGGCCCACCTACCTTGGGGAGGGCAACGTTTTCCCCCTGAGTCTACTGATTGAAACGTTAATCTCATTCAGAAATACTCTTCCAGACACACCCAGAATAATGTTCAGTCAAGTCGACACATAAAATTAACCATCCTCAAAGGGCATCGTCTCAAGTCAATGTGCTAGTTCCCTGACCCTAAAAACAAAAATCTCCTTCCTTCCTCCCTCTCTGCCTTCCTCACTTCCTTCCTCCCTCCCTCCTTCCTCCCTCTCTTTCTCTGTCTCTATCCTTCCCTTCCCTCCTTCCTTCCATCCTTCCTCCCTCTTTTCCTTCCACCCTCCCCTCATTCCTTCCTCGTTCCTTCCTTCCCTCTTCCTTCCTTCCTTCCTTCCTTCCTTCCTTCCTTCCTTCCTTCCTTCCTTCCTTCCTTCCTATCCTCCTTTGTAATTTTATTTCTAGTATAGTTAACACATAGTATTATATTATTTTCAGGTGTACAGCATAGTGATTTGACAATTCTATGCATTAGTCAGGGCTCATCAAGATAAGTGTGCTCTTGCTTCCTTTCACCTGTTTCACTCTTCCCCTTATACCCACCCCCTTTTTAGCCTCCTGATACGTTGTCCTTGAGGTGACCATGCAGCCACCCTCCCTGGTGCCCAGGAAGCAGACTCATCTTCAGTTCTGGTGCTTTCCATTCAAATAGCTCCTTGCTCCCGATACACCTGGCTGCTTGCTGACGGCACGCGGCATTGGGACCCCCTGGTGCCCTGCTGCTTGCACACCAGGTTCCCTCAGCACCCGGGTGTACAATGCCATTCCGCTTCTCTCGGGAGCTCTCGGGGCCAGGTTCTTCCTGACCTCCTCTTAATAACCCAGTCTGTTTTGTTTTCAGTCAAATGAATCCATGGCCTCTTTGCCCTGCATTCTGCTTCATATAATCTTTAGCAGATAATCACTGGTGTTGAGAGTACGTCTAGTATTAAATCCAGTGCTTTCTGTACTTTATCTTTTTCCATATTTACAAAAATACTGTTCGGTGTATATAAAAACCCCATGGTTGCATAGTAGCAGTGTTGCTAACAGAGGTTAGCAATTTACCTACATGGCTAATAAGGGCAAGAGCTAGAATTTCAGCACGAACACCGGATTTGACCACCGGGTTTGATTCCTTACTATGAAACCGCACTGCCTTATAGAAAATACAAAAAAAAAAAAAATGTTCACATGACAAACAGTCAAATAATATCCCTCAATGAATAAAATTGCCATCGAAACATATATGTTTTGTTTTCTTTTTGTAGAGAAGAATCCATCTTTAAATTTCAGTTCCGGATCGTGTTTGTCTTTGCTGATGAACTTGGGTGTGTTTCCCTCCGTTAGCCAAAGAGACCATCTTGAAGCTTGGGTTTCCCCAGGTGGCGTAGAGTGAAATTTAGTTCTTAATCCCAGTGACTGTTTTTAGCTTCCTTGGGATTATATTCTTTCCTTGCTTGAACATGACTCCATTTATCCACACGCAGAGTTCACGCCCATGTTTCGTTTCCCACTATATGTGGAGCGTTTTGGGTGCAGACTGAATGCACTGAATGTGTGCCTAATTTTGTAAGCTGCTTTTTCCAGAAGCACATCGTGTTGGTATATCAAATGTGATTCTTTTGTGGCCAGTTTTCTCTGCCAAGTACTCGACATGTATTCTGTGGCTGAACTGGGGAGGGGCTTGGATTACGTCTGACCGAGTATAACCTTGACATTAAGGCTGTAAACATTTGTGTGGTGCACCCAGAGCCTGGTGAAAGGTTCCTAATGGGCAGATGTTTATAAAATGCGGGTAACCTAGGGGCGCCTGGGTGGCTCAGTTGGTTCAGCGTCCAACTTCCTCTCTGGGCATGATCTCACGGGTTTGTGGGTACGAGCCCCTCATCGGGTTCGCAGAGCTCAGAGCCTCGAGCCTGCTTCCGATTATGTGTCTCCCTCTCTCTCTGCCCCACCCCTGCTCATGCTCTGTCTCTCTCTCTCTCAAAAATAAATAAAACATTAAAAAATTTTTTTAATGCGGGTTACCTAGACTGATGAGTGGTGAAAGGGGAAAAGGATCCTTTCTGCGTGTGTGCTGAGTGGGGGAAGAGGCAGAGAGACAGAGGGAGACACAGACTCCGAAGCAGACTCAAGGCTGTCAGCACAGAGCCTGATGTGCGGCTCAAACCCACAAACTGCAAGATCATGACCTGAGCCAAAGTTGGATGCTTAACCGACTGAGCCACCCAGGCTCCCTGAAAGATTCTTTATTTTATGTGTAAGGATAAAGTAACCTGGGAGGGGTAAGCCTGACTTCTAATTAGCTGAGAACGTTCCTTCTCCTTATAATCGGCCAATGTGGTCATGCTTTGTAACTAGCATCCTGCCGTCTGTGATTGGCTCGTGGATGTAGGTTTTTGTGAGCCCGGGGTTGGGGTAAGTGTGGTTTGGAGCCTGATGGCTGGCTCTTGCCTCAGCCATGTGTCTGTTTTACTTCTGGGGGGCCCGGAACATTTGTGAGAGATGCCCCAGTTGTTATGATGAGTGAAAAGTACCTTCGATAGAAATAGAGAAATCAGAAAGTGTGGCCTATTTTTCAGGAAGATAATTAATTCGTTTTTAGACATCTTGAGTTTGAAATGAGAGTTTGACATCCTGTGGAAATGTCTGGTGCTTAGCTGAACGCTTCCTAGTGGAAATAGCACTAAGGAGACTTGTGTTCTGGATCTGCTTCCTCTACTGTCCGGCTTTGTGTTCCGGGTCAAGCCTCATGACTTGTAGGAGTCTCTTTGGTTAGTTTGTACGTCAGCGGCTCTCAGCCCAAGCAGGGACGTGCTGGTGTGTGCTCTGGACTGGGGAAGCGGGGGTCCTGCAGGACCTGTCACTCAGGGGTGTCTGGGCCGGGAAGGGGAAGATAGGGACCCCGCCCCCTGGTGCCTGCCAGCTCCAGAGTCCCAGGATCGGAACAGTTGCTGTCATGAGTGGTTTGATGCACAGCAAGGCTGGGTGTCCTGAACGGTCATCCTCAGAGACCGGCTGTCCCCTGTAATTTACAGCTTGTGTCTCAGCAGTGCTGGGAGGGGCCATGGGGCTCTCCCACTTATTCTACAGGTGCAAACTGTGGTAAGAAATAAGACTCTACAAGTTGCTTCTGTGGAGAGTGAGGGGTATGTGAGGAGAGAGCTCAGGGGTCGTTTCTCTCCCACAGAACCCTGGCAGAGAGGCCCTCACTTCTGCTTGCATGCCTCTGGTGATGGGGAGATTACCCCTTCTAGGGATTCCCAGTTCACTTTCCCGGAGCTCTCTTAAGATGTGTTTTTTTTATTCACAGCCTCTAATTGACTCCCCGTACTTCCTACCGATTCCCTAATTACACGCAAAGGGGAATCAGTCCTCTTAGCCCCCTTTCCAGACAGGGAAGCAGAACATTCTTCCCGACATGCTCCGTGGCTCCCTTGCAGTAACAGAGAGTGCTGTTCTCTGTGGTGTGGACCAGCCCACCTTTCTCACTGCCTTGTCTTTCTCTGCTGCACTTGCCCATTCAGTCTCCTTATGCTGCCTCTTTCCTCCCTCTCCCCTTAGCCTGTATCACCCTGGTGCAAACTCTCAGACCCCAGGGCTGGTGTCTGGGCAGAGGAGCTTTGGCTGGTAATGCCGTAATTCCCGGTAAGATTCTGGGAACAGCTTGGTCCTAGGACACCTGAGTGCCACACACTTTTCTGGCGGGACGGGTGGCATGAGCGCATCTCAGAGGGCTGTGCCCGTCTGTTGCTCTGGGCAGCAGGTGCCTGCATCCCAGCCAGGCACGGGGGTCACTGCTCCGACGTGCAGAAGGCTGCACATGTTTCCGTAGGGCCTGCCATTTCCTACCCGATTCAGGTGCCGTGTGAGTGGCCCACCTGCTTTACCTGGGAAAAGCCAAACCCTTGGATGTCCACGCGGTCACAGCTAAGACGCCCAGTCCCTGGGGAGGCCAGCATTTCTGGGGTGTGTGTTCCTTAAGGAGCACCGAGAAAGAGCTTATCAGGCCAAGGAAAGGAGCAGGGAGCCTTCCCTTTTTGCACGGGGAGGATGAGGACGTGACAATGACGTGGCATCCCACAGCCTGCAAGGCCCACATGGTTCACATCCACGATTAAATCGGTAGAATGAAGTAAGATGTAAAGCAAAGAAAGCCATAAAACTTGAGGTCATTTGGGGATTGTTCAGGCCAGGGGGACCCTGGAATCTTCTGACTTTCCCTCTAGAAATGTGATTATTATTTTAAAAGCGACCGCCGGCCATCTGAAAACCAGGGTGGCCCTTTCCAGAAGGAAAGAAGGAACGATTGGTAATCTCTTTCTCTCCCTGCTGTCACTTCTCTGTGAACAGGGAAAAGATGCCTTTCCACCATGTGACCGCTGGCCTGTTGTACAAGGGGAATTACCTCAACCGATCTCTCTCTGCGGGCAGTGACAGTGAGCAGCTTGCTAACATCTCCGTGGAGGAGCTGGACGGTAAGTAGCCCACCCTGTCTGGGAGGTTAGCCACCCACGGGAGGTATCGGAGGCCATCATGCGTCCAAGGCGAAAGCGCCAGGCTCTGGCCACCAGTTGGGGCCAAGTCTAACTGTGGTGCGATGGGAAAGTGTTCGGAGATAAATTTTGCATAAATGACTTCTTTGTGCGGGACTGAACTTGCAATGGTTTCTTTGGGACAGGGGTATGGGGGACAGCCTTCAGCTTCCAAAGTACGTTTTCCAGCTTTATCACCAATGGCGCTGTCATGTTTCCATACCGTCATTTATGCAGGGCCCAGCTGGAGGGGAGGCTTTAAGCCCTGCTAATGGCTGTCTCTTGACTTGAGGCCATGGTGCTTTGAATCCTGCCCAGTTCAGAATCCTCTGGAAGCCGTGGCTAGGTGGGAACGGACAGCAATTATTTTAATTGCCTCTCTGTTCCTTTGTCACACGGTGTAGTCCTGGGTGTTGGGGACAGGGATAGGGATAGGGCCAGCATGACTAAATTCACCCTGGGACCGTGCCCTGCCATATCCTCATTGGTACACTAACTCCCTGATTAAACAGCAAAATTAAAAAGAGAAAGAAAGGCTTTATTTCTTCTAGAGTCGAGAATGAGGTGGAATCGGCCAGATGTCTGCCTAGGTGCTACATCTGTGGAGGCCGAGCCCGAATCCATTTCCCACCGTGTTTTGGAATGCTGTGTTAATTGTAAACACTGTTTTAAAGGATGGAATTGAAATTTGTTTTCTAAAGAGAAGCCACAGTTACCCCAGATGGCTGCCTATTTGCTTTGAAGTGAAATGGTCTGACCAGTGTGCTGTCTCTGCACAAGATGGCGGCCTCATGGCCATTCTTCACAAAACAAAGGTGGGGAAATGAGATGTTCCTCACAAGACGAAGGCAGGGGATTCCAGCTCTGGGCCAGTGAAGCCAAGCTTGCTGCGGAGTGAGCAGGAGCTCAGGAAAGTGGAGGGACAGGGTCATCTGATAGCTTTGCCTGCTCTTGTCCATTTTGATTGCTTGCTTATCTAAAAAACTGGCTTATTTATGTGAGCAAACGGTAAGGCAGCAGAGGCTGGTGGGGTGGGTCCCCAGGGGAGAGGGGGGCATGTTACAGGAAGCAGGAGTGATGTGGCAGAACCAGGCTCACCCTCGCCTGGTCAGACACTGGTGGCAGGAGAGGAGAGCAGGACCCTTGGATCTCCTCGGCTTCAGTTGGCCAGAGGATATTCAGATGCAGGATGGAGAAGCAGGCAGTAGAGGCCTGACTGCCTCCAAAGCCAGGTGACCAGAAAGAAGGCCAAAGGTCAGCTAGTGTGTTGAGCGGGGCCCAGGCCTCCCCACACCCGGCAGAGTCTACTCCGGGAGAGATTAGGGAAGTGGTGCATTGATATGGGGTTGTGTTTGTGTTTAGTTGACTAGGTCCCTGGCTTAGTCATCTGCACGGGGCTGGAAACCTCCGTGAGTAGAGGCCATGAGCCCTGGGCAGAGAGTACCTGTGTTTAAGGGTAACTCTTAAAGAGGCCGAGATCACTCACCAAAGGAAGTTTGGAAATCACCTGTGGCCTCCCAGGTCCTGGCTTTCTCCTGCCTTCTCCTTCCCTCCCAATGTTGCTATGAATCAAGAGATGATTTCTCCTTTGAGCATCGGCCTTTTTCTCTGTTAAATCTGGGCCACTGCCAGGGTGCACAGCTTTTCAAGAGGACTGTGGGCTAGATTTTGTCCCCCCACTGGGGTGCCCAGTGGAACGGCCCTCCATGTACCTGGGCACGTGGCCGGGCTCAGTAGTGAGTTTCAGCCAGCCCCAGGCAGCTGAGCAGGGCTGAAAGGAGTCTTCTCAGCAGATGGGAAGAGCAGAGAGAGAAATTCTAACAGCCCTCAGCCGAGGTGGGCAGGCTTAGCCAGGGGGCCCTGCGGGGTCCCTGATGAAGTCCAGCCAGATTTTATACCCTGAGGCCTGAGGCCAGCTGCCAGAGACTCTGTGTTGTCCTTCAGGAGGGTAATCCAGCTCTCAGCTTGGAGAAGGGCCATTTATTTTCTGATGGAAGATTCCTTCTACTTATTTACTTTTGGCCAAGGTGAACCCTGAGTTATGACTCCTCATACTTTATTACGAGCGTCTTGGGGCTCTGGGCAGGGCTGTGCAGATGTGCATGGAGTTCAGAGCAAACAGGCAGGGTCTGAAAATTAAGCACAGGTTGGTTCTCGGGGAAGGCAAGTTTCCAAGGCTTTGCCTCTTTGCTCTTCTCTGAGCCCTGAAGTCCTGTTTCCTGTTGCTCAGGGCCACTCATTTATCCTCTGAGGAAACATGGCGTTGCACAGTGAGTTGATGCGTTGGACACCGATGGGCATCAAACAACCTCTGTGATCCATTAGTTGGGCACCATCTTCCCTCACCACGCCCACTTCCTTACCCCTCAATGGCTACAACCTCCTGCTTATGAACTACTGAGACACCAGTTTCCGCCACCTGGCTGCTGTTTGTCACCAGGGGTGGAATGTCCCTTTCCTTCAGTGGAAGGGACAAACTCATGCATTCCATAAGTGGTTTCCCAGAAGAGATGTGAAAAGAGCCACTCACCAGCTGACATTTATGCTGGGAAGTTTCTATTTCTTCTCTTTAAACAAAGCTCTGGAGGAAATCATGCAAACCTGAATCAAGTTAGCCAGACTGGAGTTGGAAACCACCTAACAAACAAACTCAGCAATGATGAATTGGTGGAGACATCCATTCACTCATATGTATTCATTTGTTCATTCTCATTTATTCATTTGTTATAGAAATGTTTACCCAAATGCTTTCTGGGTAGAGGAGGAAATGAAATAAGTATAATATTTGTTACCTGTTCCCAAGGAATTTGCAGTCTACCGGTAAATTTATGGGTCTACAAAATTTATTAGCAGTATCTTGGGGCTTGATTTCGTGAACTGCAAAATCACGACCTGAGACAAGATCAAGAGTCTGACACTTAACCGACTGAGCCACCCAGGTGCCCCAATTAGTGATATCTTGCGCTTTAAGAGTGTATCATGTGGAATTTTATTAGGCATACAAATTATAATTTTGCAAAACCATTTTCTTAATGCTATTTACTGACTAATCTTGTGATGCTGTCTTAATTGTTAAATTACATCTGTCTGAAGTTAATACATTTTCATTCATACATGGCATGAATATCCATTGTATGTAAATATACTTTAAATTCTGTATCCATTTCATTCAGGATGGATATTTGGGTTTCCCATTTGGGGATATTAGGATGTAATCTAGCCATCCCTTTTCTGTTGTGTCTGATGTTGGGGTCTGTCCTTCTCATGATGTCTCATGGCCACTGTGAAATGTCTGAGCATTCATTCTAATGCTACATCTTTATTCTTTGTTTTCCACATTATACATCTCTACTCACATCATTTTATGTTGTCTGCATTCCTTCTCAAGTTTGTCTTCTACATCATTGGTTTACTTATCTATGGCCATTAAGAAAATTTGTTTATTACTGCCTTTAGAGTAGATTTTCAGTTGCCTTGAAGCTTGATTTTATTTCAGTAGTCCTCCTTTTTCATTTTATTTTTATTTTTATTTTAGAGAGAGATAGTGTGTGAGTAGAGGAGAGAGCAGAGGGAGAGGGAGAGAGAATCTCAAGCAGGCTTCACATCCAGTGTGGAGCCCAACAATGGGGCTTGATCCCAAGTCCCTGGGACCATGACCTGAGTCAAAATCAAGAATCAGATGCTCAACCGACTGGGCCACCAAAGTGCCTGCCTCCTTCCTTTAAAAAAAAAAAAACAGGTTAAAATAGAATACAGGGAAGTATTAATGCACAATTCAGTTATCGAACACAAACATTCATGCAACAACCACCCAGGCTAAGGACTGTAGTATTGCCAGCCCCTGAAGCATCCTGAGGCCCTTTCCAATGCCTCGTCCTCAAAGACAACCACCATCCAGGCCTCCTGTCAGCATTTCATGGTGTTCACATTTCCTTTCATCTCACTGGGGCCATGCTGTATCTGTTCTTTTGTTCCCAGCCTCTTTTCCTCAACATGTCTGTGAGACTCAGCCATGTTTTTGAAGGTAGCTGAAGTTGATTCACTTCCATAGTATCACATCACCTATAAATATACCATATTTTTGTCTGTTCTATTCTTGGTGAGTATTTGGGTTGTTGCTAGCTTGCAGCTATTGGGGTATAATCTGACCATCCCCCCTTTGTGTTGCTACATTAGTCTTAGGGTGTGCTTTCCTCATGGCTCTGTCTTCTTGCTTTCCTGGGGCCATGTTTGTTTATTCCCTCCCAACTCTTTGTAGTATTGAGGATGACTTGGACATGGTTTGTGAAAATCTTTCTGTTTCTTGTCATCATGTGTGCAGGTACACATGTACACAAGCCTTTTCCACATGTCTTCCAGCTCATGCTACCTTTACTTTGCATTAGAAGATGTTTTTGTATGGTCCCTTTTGCTTTTTTCTGTTCTGCTTTGTGACTCAATAAAGTTCTCTGTGGCCTCAGAATCTGTGAGCAAACAGGGTTCATAAAGAATTGTTAGGTTTTTTTTGTTCTAGCTTTACTTTATCTTGGACCTGAAATAATTTCCCCCTTGTCAGCCCCAGCTGGACAGTCCAGTTTTTAGAAGACATTCATCTAGTCCATGGCTTCTGGGTGGAGGTGACATCTTTTTTTTTTTTTTTTTATGTTTTATTTATTTTTGAGAGAGAGCACAAGCTGGGGAAAGGCAGAGAGAGAGGGACAGAAAATCCGAAGCAGGCTCTGCACTGACAGCAGTAAGCCTGATGTGGGGCTTGAACTCATGAACCACGAGATCATGACCTGAGCTGAAGTTGGACACTCAACCAACAGAGACACCCAGGTGCCCCTGGAAGTGGTATCTTGATTGTCTCTACTCTTGGGTTTGCTTCCTGTGCGACGGAATTGTGTAACTCTTTTGTTTTTCCCTTTTCTTGTTGTTTTTCCTATTCCCAAACTAGTATCCAGTATTCAGTGATCCCAGGTACACTCTGCTTCTCATCTTCCCCACAAATAATCCAGGATGGGACATAGCAACCTATAGCTCTCATTGTTCCTAGAGAGTAGGGTTCCCTAAATGAGCTTAGTAAAAGGGTGTTGCTGGGCTGGGTTTAGATTGGGTTTGGGAGTAGGTCACCATGGAAAGCAGTTGTTATGAAATAGGGAGTGACTGCTTGAGTTGTTAGGCAGGTAGCCTGTGGGGCCCTGTTTGCAGGGGCAAACAATGGCGGTGTGTCCATGTCCTCCTGCCGTAAGTACCACTGTAGTTCCTGGGGTGGGTGGTAATTGTGTTTCTCCAGTTTCTTTGGTGTTGCCAATAGTGACAATTCTCCTCACCCCCTGCCATGTATATGCATCTGGGGATTTGCTCATACATACATTTTTGGGGGTATTTAAATTTGAGTTTAGGAGTAGATGTATTGGTCCACCACCCTTCCATCACAAAGCCCCACTTCAGTAGTTGGTTGACTTGATTTAGATGATTCCAGAGTCCTTGCCTCAGCACAGCCCACTTTCCTCAATGACCCCTTACTCGCAAAACCCAGTGGACTCTGTTTGTCCTGAACTTTCTGCACCATCTGGCAGTGCTGCTTACACCCTTGGTTTTGATGTGTGTCACTGTTTTGGCATCCATGTCCCTGGCTGGTCCTGTGCCTTCATCTCTTCTACCTCTTTGTCTTTTCCAGTGTTCCTTGTGTGTGCCTCATCTTCTGTCCACTGTAGTTCCCTGGGATTGTCTTTTGTCGTCTCCATGGACACCTATGCGCAGATTGCCTTGACATACATATCTTCAATCCCTGCCTCTCTCCTGAATGTTAGATCTGCTCCCTATCATCGTGTAGATACCTCATACATTCCTTAAGCTCCAAAGATCCAAAGCTGAATGGATTTTCTTTTTTCTCCAAAGCTGCCTCTCCTCTGGAATTTTTCTCAGGAAACTATGTCACATTAAGCCCAATCAGCTACAAAAGTACTTTGGGAGCCGTCCTTGATTCCTCTTTTTGCTCACCCCCTGCACGTAATTGGCGAAGTCATGCAGATCTTGACTTCTCTCAACGTATCTCAAAACGATTCCTTGCATTCTGATCACATTGCTTTTGTCTCGGGCCAGGTCCCACCTCCTAGACAGCTGCAGTCACCAGAAGTTGATCTCCTTATGCCTTGTCTAGAGTGTCATTCACATATCAGTTCAGTTTCATTTCATTGGAGGGATGCTTCCTAATCATGCAATTGATTAGGTTATCCCACAGCTTATAACTTTTTTTCTTCTTGGCCTACAAATATATTAGTATATATTTTTAATATTTCTTTAATCTTTGGGGAGCCTGAGTGGCCCAGTTGGTTAAGTGTCTAGCTCTTGGCGTCAGCTCAGGTCATGGTATCACAGTTGGTGAGTTTGAGCCCCACACTGGGTACCATGCTGGCAGTGCAAAGCCTGCTTGAGATTATCTCTCTCTCTCTCTCCCTCTATCTCTGTCCCTCCTTTGCTTGTGCCCTCTCTCTCTCTCTCTAAATATATAAATAAACTTTAAAAAATTTTCTTTAATCTTAAAAAAATTGTCAAATCTATAGAGGTTTGGGAAGTATAGTGAATAACTGTATACCTTCATCTAATTGTTAATATTGAAGCATTTGCTTTCTTCCTTCTTTCTAACACACACACACACCACACACACACACACACACACACACACACACACACAGAGGCATGCACCTCATTTTTTCAGTTCTAGAATTCTAATTAGGTTCTTTTTTAGAGTTTCCATTTTTTTTCTGCTGAAATATACATCTGCTTACTCATTGAAACAATATTTTTCTTTAACTATTTGGACATAGTTTCCTATAGTTATAGTAACTCTTTAAAGTCTTTATGTCCTTAGATCCAACATCTGGGTTCTAGGCCATCTTATGATTGGTTTCTTTTGTCTTGTTTTTTTAGATTATGGTAACACTTTCTAGTTCCTTTGCATGCCTGGTAATGTTGGTACACAGAACATTGTAATGTGTTCAGTTATCTTCCTCTAAAGAGTGCTGATTTTTGCTCCAGGAAGTAGTTTGATTGCTAGCTGACTGCTTTCAAGTCGTGTAGGTTTGGTTTTATGCTTCATTAGGGTAAGGCGGTGAAAATCCCAACATGTTTCTTGGCAGGACTCAGCCTTCAAACTCTGTCTTCCTTGTGAGTTTTATCAGGGTTTGATTTTAGGTTTTGATCACATGGCTCTAAAGAAGGCCTTTAGACAGTGTTCTTTATTCTTGCGATGTGGTCCTTCTAGTGTCTCAGCTGGATGCCTGGGGTATTCATGAGGTTTTTTTTCAGACGTCGGGGACTGCTTCGATTCTAGTATTTCTTTTCTCAACCTCCAAGCAGCTGCTTCCTGCTAAGTCTGGTTTAATCTCTACTTACGTGTGGGTAGTCAGCCTTCAGCCAAATATTCATAGCTGACCCACCTCGCCTGCAGGCTTCTGGGGCTTTCTCTCTGCAGTTTTCTTCTCTCTGATGCCTTATCCCACAAGGTTCTAGTTCCTTCAGCCAGCCCAAAGTATGAACTGGGCTTGGGAAGTGGTCCCCAGGTCGAGAGCTTACTGGGTCAATTTCCTTTCCCCAAACACTTGTAGTCTTGAGCTGTCCATTGACTACTGCCTGAACACAGCTGCTTTATGTATTTTATTATTTTATTCAGTTGTAGGGTTGTACATGGGGGAAGAGTTATTTTTATACCAGTTACTTTGTCATAGCAGGAGTCTGTTATTAATAATCTTATTTTTTTTACTCAAACCCATTAAAAGTAATTTTCAATCAATATAGCACTTACCCTTAAACTTTTCATTTTTGTTTATAATTCTTAAATGGCTCTCCACAGCCTACACCTGTGTGAGCTACAGTGAAAGAGTGTAACAAAGCATAGGAAGTCTTGTGTGTCTTGGACCCTTCCTATTTTTAAAATTAAAAAAAATTTTTAAGTTTTTAATTTTTTTTTGAGAGAAGGAAAAAAAGCTGGGGAGAGGCAGAGGGAAAGAGAGGGAAAATCTTGAGCAGACTCCATGCTCAGCATGGAGCCCAATATGGGGCTCGATCCCACCACCCTGGGATCATGATCTGAGCTGAAATCAAGAGTCAGATGCTCAACCGACTGATCCACCCAAGTGCCCCCTGGACCCTTCCTTTTTGTCTCCTTGACTCCCTGCTTTCCTTCCAGATGGTTCTTTGCCATCTCAAGATCTCTGTTCTAGCTGCTTCTGTCTCCTGGGACCCATCTTTGGAGTGGTAACACTGGGGTTGTCACCGGTGTCCTCATCACCACAGCTGCAGTTCACTGAGTGCTTACTCTGTGCTAGGAACCATTCAGAATGCTTCCTGTGAATTCACCCCTTTAGTCCTTTCAGTAATCCTATGATGCAGGTATTCTTATTAACTCCCTTTTTACAAATGTGGAAAACGGAGATGCGAAATAACCTTGCCCAAGGTTGCCAACTCGTGTGTGCAGAACAGGGATGTGGATTGTCACCTGGTTTCAGAGCCCATGCCGGTTAACTTTTATGCTGTGTGGCCTCTTCCCTGCCAGATGAGACCCTTTGTGCCTTCCCTGCACCCTCATGTCACTATCGTATATGTCACTGCCACCGCTGTGACACATGGGTGAGAACTTGCCTGATTAATCAAGCTTGCAGTGGGTGGAGAGATATTTTTAAAGCTCTCTGTGAGCCCAGTGTGCTCCTCACTGAGAGGAGAGGTGCACTCCAGCCCAGAAAAGGCTGGTGATGGGCATGATTTCATGCCAGAAGGGGGCTGGCCCCTGTGCAGTGAGCTCCCAAGGACCCCTGCTCACCCCCACCCATCTGGTCCATCCTATATTCTCTTGTAAAGAAGACTCCCATCCCTCCTTCCTTTCCTTTTCTTGGTTTTTCCTCCTTTCATTTTGCGGGTCGATTTAAAAATTCGAGAGGCACACCCTACTTGCCTTTTTGGAGACGCTTTCTTCTACAGGCTTTTTGAGAGGGGTTTTAAGGAGGCAGAGACATTACTGTCACAAGAAGAGAAACTCACAGCTCTTATCTGAGAAGGCTGATGGCTCCGCTTCTCTCTTCCAGAAGAGACGATAAAACCTACACAAAGAAGCACATCTTCCAACAAGAGTGGGAGTGCCAGATACGCAGCTCGGCCCCCAGAGCTGGGAATTAGCCTCACCACCTGGGTCATTTATCTCTTTACACGACCTGCCTTTGAGCCTTAAGAGGAAAGTCTCTTGTGGAGAGTCCCGAAGCTCGAAGCTCGGGTAGCAGAGCCAAGGAGGGATTTCTCTGGTGGTAGCCACTTCCCAGGGCCCACTCCTTAAAGGGACAGTTGCTTATGTCTTCTTAGAGGTTCCTGCCCCTTGTTCTGAAAGTGCATCTTGATGTCCGTGTCCAAGAAAGAAACCTGAGTCCCGACCCTGCCATGTTCATTGCATTCCTTTGTAATTTCTATGCTGCCTTGCTTCCAAATGGGATCGAGACATCATATGATAAATGAAGAGGCAAACTGCAAAGGCTGTCAGCGCAAAAATGGAAAATAAAACTCCACACACAAAGAGGAAGAAAAAAAAACATGACAGCCCCTTAAACGAATGCAGTTACTGTGAATGAGAGTGAAGTTTAGCTCTAAGCTTCTGACTCTGATCGGGGCAGAGAGGCTACCCATGTTGTCTTATTCCAAAAACAGGGTTAAAGTGCCCCATTGGAAGAAGAGTCTTCTCATCTGTATTTCATTTTATTTTTAAAATGGTTATTTATTTTGAGAGGGAGAGAGAGAGTGAAAGTGTAAGTGTGCAAGCAGGGGAAGGGCAGAAAGAGAGAGAGAGAGAGAGAGAGAGAGAGAGAGAGAGAGAGAGAGAGAGAGAGAGAGAATGGGCTCGATCCCATGAACCATGAGATCATGACCTGAGGTGAAATCAAGACACTTCACCAACAGCCACCCAGGTGCCCCCATCTGTATTTTAAATAGGAACCCTTTGGTCTCTAATAAAAAATACCCAATATGCAAGTATTTTATATTATTCCAGAGATGTTGGTGGCTACCCACTTTTCCTCACCCTCAAATTTCTGAGGAGTTATTTAGTTTAATTTTACCAATTTCCCCTAGTAATAGTGGTTTATGATGGTGGTGATTCTCAACGAAAGATGAGGAGCTAACAGTACACCCTGCAAACGCAGAGAGATAAGGAAAGATTGTCATTTAAAAAGTCTTCTCCGCTCGCTGATTCTGAGAACACCCCCTGTCACCCTGATAGAACAGGTTTCTCTGGTCCCTCTTCTCGAGAGAGTAGGCAGAAGCAATATCTTGGTATGAAGGTTCAAGAACCGGCATCATAAACCATGACCTTGACTTGGGATATGTGAGGAACTAGATTTACCAGCCATTCATCTCTTTCATAAAATAACCTTGACACTCTTTCCATGGAATCTTCCACTTTAAACAGAAATGCATCCTCACAGATCTACTCAGGTAATTAGACCCCTCAATGCTTCGCCACATAACTAAGTAAGGTAACCTGTTGAGTGCAATTGCTCAGCATTATCCATCTGGATGCTGAAGAGTTTGCCAAAACTCATCCTTCTGAAGTTGGCTTCATTGATACTGAGCTATTTCTCCTGGTGGTAATTGACTAACAGCAGGGTCAGCTGCTTCCTGGGACTGTGCAGGGATGTGATATTAGCAATATGTTCTAGCAGCGATGGCTCACTCATCTTTCCTCTTCACAGTGACATCCAGGGCATTTCATCTAAATACAGCTCCAAATCATTTAAAAGCAGGGGCTGAGTTGGGACCCAGCCATTTAAAATACCATTTTTTGCTACCAAAATGGTCCTTTCTACTTTCTCTAATTCTCAAGCCAGAAGAACACCAAATTTACATGAAGACCTGAATTATTATATTGCTGTGTAACAAGTCCTCCAAAAACTGATTTTAAAACAACAGCAACAAAAAAACAAGTCTCTGTGGATCAGAAATTCAGGCATGGCATGGATGGCTGGTCTACATAATGCTTTTCAAAAAGTTGCAGTCATGGGTCGCCATTTGGCTCAGTCGGTTAAGTATCTGACTCTTGATTTTGGTTCAGGTCATGATCTCTTGGTTGTGGGATGAGCCTCACATTGGGTTCCATGCTGGGCATGGAGTCTGCATGGGATTCTCTCCTTCTCCCTCTCTCTCTGCCTTTCCCCTGCTCATGGCCTCCCTTCCTCTCTCTCTATCAAAAATAAGTAAACATTTTTTAAGAAAAGGTTGCAGTCAAGATGTTTCCTGGGGCTGCAGTTAGTGAATCCAATTCTAAGCTCATTCATAAGGCTCCTGGCTGGATGCCTCCCTCCATTCGTTCAATGAAGGCTTCTCCATGGGACTGCTTGAGTGACTTCAAAACATGGGCTTTGCCTTTTGTTAGAATGAATGATCATTTTATGACCTTGTCTCGGATGTCGTGTTTTGTCACTTCTGCCATATATATTCATTAGAAGTATTAGAAGTGAGTCACTAAATACAGTCCACACTTAGGGTAAATGGAATTAGGCTCCATCTTTTGAAGGAAAGAATTAGCAGGTATATTTTAAAGCCACCAAAGATGGTATAAATTAGCCTGGAGATGGTGTCTAGCTGTTAAATCAGAAGCTAATGAAATGTATACAGAAAGATCTAAAATCACAGTTAGCAGCTTCTTTATGCAATGAAGAAGAGAGGACTAATGGCTATAAAAATAGGAATTAAAGGCTACCTGTTTTTTTTAATGTTTATTTTATTTTTTGAGAGAGAGACAGAGTGTGAGTGGGGAGGGGGAGAGAGCAAGGGAGACACAGAATCCGAAGCAGGCTCCAGGCTTTGAGCTGTCAACACAGAGCCCGACACAGGACTCGAATCCACGAACCATGAGATCATGACCTGAGCCGAGGTCGGACGCCTACCTGACTGAGCCACCCAGGGTGCCCCAAAGTCTACCTGTTCTTGATGGAGTAAGGTCTCTGGAGTCCCTCAGCTCTGGTTCTTATCCCAACTGTACCACTTAGCAGCTCTTCTCTGATATTATTTTTTCCTAATAGCAGAAATTTTAGCTGGACCTGTGGATACTAGGATAAAGATTACATTTCTCAGTCTTCCTTGAGAGCTAGATGTGGCCATATTCATAAGTTCCAGCCAATAAGATATAAGCAGAAGTGGCATTGGGCAACTTTTGGTGCAAGTTGTCTCTTCTTTATCCTTTCTTCCTTTATTATTGGGATGGGAATGTCATCATTTGACACCACGAAGACAGAGTTTCACCCGTGGATGAAGGAGTGCTGAGCTCATAGGAGCCTGGCTGCCTGACGGTGGTGAAACAGAGAGAAATCAACTTCTACCTTGCTTCTCTGGCACTCAGATCTGAACCTACACTCACAGAATCAGCAGCCATAGGACCACGGATGAGTAATCCAGTCTCTAAACCCATTTCCAAGTTTTAAATTACTGTCTTACATACAATTCTGCTTTCAAGAATCTCCTGCTTACTCTTTCTGAGGAGGAAGTATTGTTGGTAAGGATTAGGTTTGATGAGTCTGTAATTTCAAAGCATTGGAGGCTTGTCCCTTTTCTCTTGTATATATTGAGTATATTTCAAATTCACCTGTTGAAATTCTAAAAGAAGAGGCTCAACACGGCAAAAAGGGGTGGAGCCAGCAGGGCAGGCTGAATGGCAGAGATCCTAGAGCTCTCGAGGAGGTCATTAACTTTGGGTGTTTCGCCTTAAGTTTGAGGGCAAGGCATATATATATATCGTGCATATTCCTATGAGCAAACATAGTGAAAATTTAGGCACATAGTGACTGCTCAGAAATGCTTGTTGAATAAATGGATGCCAGGTTTTCTGATAGGAGAAGTTTGTCCCAAAATGAGCTAATTGTTCTGGATTATTCATTCTCTAACAAGAGTGGATTTGGGATGATATATTTGGTGGTGAAGCATGGCTGAATAATGCATGACATTTAGGGTCCAATGGCTTACTTCAGTGCTCCATTAGTTTTGGTTTCTTCACCTGTCCAATGTGGATAATAGTATGCACTTTCTAGGGATGATACAGGATAATGCATGCAGCGTGAGTCACCGTTGTGTATTTCACATGTGCCCAATAAATAGTAACAGTAGTAGTGTCGATGATGTTGATGGTGGTGGTGGTGGGAGTGGTGATGGTAATGACAAGACACATCCAAAGGATGGTCACTGCCATGTAGGGGCAAGTTGGCTCTTGAGAGGAAAACACAAACCACTAGCCAGAATCCTGTGCAATTACCCATCAGGACAGGCTCATCTTAGGATGTGAATGTCCCTAATTGGAAAGGCTTATCAAGGGATGCCTGGGTGGCTCAGCCAGTTGAGTGTCAGACTTCGGCTCAGGTCATGATCTCACAGTTTGTGGGTTCGAGCCCTGTGTCAGGTTTGTGCTTATAGCTAGCTCAGAGCCTGGAGCCTGTCTTTGTATTCTGTCTCTCCCCCTCTCTCTCTGTCCCTCCCCTGCTCTTACTCTCTCTCTCTCTCTTTCTCTCTCTCTCTAAAGAAATAAATAAAACATTAAAATTTTTTTTAAAAAAAAGGAAAGGCCTATCAATGTGGAAGTATCGGGACATTCCATTATGATTCTGTGTATTAGCTGTAAGCCCCATAGGGACACCTTTCCTACTCCTTCTGCCCCACCCTCAGCTCTTTATCTTCCAGAGACCCTGTCCTCATTGGTATAGAAGTAAGAGTCTAAATTGTCAAAGGAAAGAGAGGAAAAGATACCAATGACGCTAGCTTTTAAACCTTGCATTATCCTGACAGAGAGAACTGGGATCCCATAAGATCTGGTCTTTGATGTGAGAAACATCTGTGGATGGCTGAAAGTTCAGGCCTTTCAAGTCCCCACTGTGATGCTTCCAAGGAGCAGGAGTGAACATGACATAAATTTCCTTTTAAAATGAACTGAGGTATCCCACAATACCTATTCCCTGGGTTGGAGCAGAGACGGTGATAGGAGGAGATGGGGAGCCTGAAATCACGGCTCAGTGACCAGAACTCGCTCCCCTTTGGGAGAGGATGGTGTCAGATCTTTGAATTCAACATGCTGGAAAGCAGATTTTCATTTCTTCCTCTCTGAAGTGATACATTGCATAGATCTACCGATGGTTTGTTTAAGTGGAAGCGCCCAGTCATCAGTTTCGCCGGGTGTGGCTTCTGTGAACATTAGCATCCCTGTTTCCTGCTGTGTTCTGTCTGCCATCTCTGTCTTACACCTTCAGGCGTCCCTTAACCTTATCTGGCCAACTCAAGGCCATTTTTGTTTGAATGTTTCTTCCAAACTCATATTAATGGTTTGTGTGTAACACTAAGGTTTTATGGTGATAGTGAGTACAGAGTAATTTTTTTTTCTGTGAAGCTGCTAAAGCTGCTAAAACCAATGGCCCCAGGCTCTAACATAATGCCGGGCTAAAGAGTGTGCCACTGTTTTCATGCTCAGGTGTGGGAATGGTTTCCTAGGCTGGTGCCAACTGACCATGCACTGCTGGTTATTACTCTGCTGGTATCCAATGAGATGAGCCTCAGGATATGTAGCTCGCTTCGGCCATCTGTGTGGCAATTTAGCATGTCTGCATAGAAACGCTGCATAGAAACGCTGCAGAGAAACACTGCACAGGTCCTAAAGTTCTTGGTCTGGTGCCCCTAAGCAATTTGTAGGTGATTTTAGAGAGCTCAATCTCTCTGCTTTCTGGTGCTCAGGTGGGGAGAGGAGGGGAAAGGGCATCCTGGGGACAGACTTGAGAACTCATTATTTCCTGCATGTCTATGAGGCCTGTCCTCAGACAGCCATGTGCAATTTCTTAGCCAGCACCTACTGAGGCTGCAAGAAACTTCTGAGAGTTTGAAGTGCGTGATTGATCATGATTTTATGCTACTCTCTTTAAGAACTCTTCAGAGGTGCTATCCATTTCTGGGAAAAGTGCCTCGAGCCGACTGCTGAGTTCTCTTGCCTGATTTTGGAGACCCTGTATGTGCAAATTAAGAAATGTGTTGTTTCAAAATTTGAATCCTCAGTGACTGAAGTTAGCCTAGGGGACAGGTTTATGAAGAGCTATGAAGTTGTTAATGGCCAGGCCAAAGAATGTTGTAAGTCAGTGGCTTTGAACCTGGGGTCTGTGTATCCTCTGAAGCTTTTGAGTATTTTGTGTGTTTGTGAGTAGAGCTTTCTTTCTGGGGAGAAGATCAACAATTTTTGTCATATTCTTTAAAAAATTTTTTTTAAACGTTTTTATATATTATTGAGAGACAAAGAGAGACAGAATGTGGGCATGGGAGGGGCAGAGAGACAGGGAGACACAGAATCTGAAGGAGGCTCCAGGCTCTGAGCCATTAGCACAGATCCCAACACGGGGCTCAAACTCACAAATCACGAGATCTTGACCTGAGCCAAAGTCGTACGCTTAACCGACTGAGCCACCCAGGCGCCCCGACTTTTGTCATATTAAAGGGCTTCAACCAAAGGGTAAGAGCAGTTGCTGATCCCCATCCTGTGAACTGGGCCTTTCGTATAGCCATTACTACATTAGGATTTTATTTTGTTTTGCTTTCTGTGGGAAGACTGGGCATGGTGCATCAATGTGCTGTGAGGTCCTATTTGTCTTTGCAAAGATGGCATTGGTTGTGGTGTGGAGAATGGACTTGGCATGTGTGGGTCTAGAGGCTGGGGTACTCACAGGAACCCACTCTCATAGTTAAGGGAGAAACAGTGGGGACCTAACTGCAGCGAGTGGCAGTGGGTTGGAGAGAAATGGGCTTGGGCATTTAACAGTGCAGACACTTGGCCATGTCTATGTGATCCAATGTAATACTTATAGTAACTCTGGGAGGGATTTTTTTCCCTGTTATACAGATGAGGGAAATTATGTGACAGTGATTACGTAGTTTGCCCAAGGTCACGCAACTAATAGTTGGTGGACTGAGAGCCATACCCTGTTTTCTCTGACCCCAAAGCCCCATACCCTTCCTTAACTACCATATTATACAGTCTCCACCACACCAGGTTTTGATGTGTGGAGGTAGGGTGGGTGAGAAGGAAAAGGTTAGATGCACAGTTCTCTAACTAGGTAGCTAGTTAGGTACAAGTGTTGCCAGTCACTGAGGCCAGGGAGAAAGGAGTTTGAACAGGACAGGAAGAAGATCGTGAGAACTGAAAAGCATCCCGGTGGCCGTCCCAGTGGCCAGTGGGCCCTTGAATGATGAATTCTGGGGTTCAGGGTATTTAGCCAAGAGAGAGATTTTGGAACGTTTACAGTATTAAAGTTGTGGGCCAAGGAAAGTGGGCCAGAGATGGAACCTCGAGACCCAGCAGACACTCATTCCTTTGATCACAGGTGTCGTTGGTGGCCAGGGTACGGAGGTACTACTTCTCCAGCCAAGCTTCTTTCTAGCCTCTGGCTGTGCTTACACGCCATGTTTGGTCCCCTAGCTATCCTTCATATTCTTCAAAGCCAAAGTCCTCTAACAGAAGGGAGGACACTGAGTTGAAAAATAGGTCACCTATTTGTGCTCAGTTGATTTCCTTTATTGATTGACAGTGCCCATCTCTTTCTATTAGTTTGAGTCAAAAACTTGCCTTAACTCTTTAACTGTCTTAGATTTTCCAAGAAATTCACTCTGGTTCTTGGCCACGTGATTTTTTTTTCAGGGTGTCATAGAAATAGACTGTAGTTTTCTCTGCCAAATACATCTACAAAGAGACTGTCTTACCTCCAAGGTCACCTGCCTGTAATTAGGACTGCCCCAGGCAATGGCCAGGCCAAGGATAAAGAACTGGACTTCTTCCCTGAGCACCAAATTCCAGGGATTCTGGAGTTTTGACTGAACTTGGTTCAAAGCCTGGCTGTGTCATTTACCGTCTCTGTGCCCTTGGGCAAGTTTAATGCACTTCCATGTCTCAGTGTCCTCATCCATAGAATGGGGATATTCCCTCTCCCGGGAAGAGCGGTGGCCTGATGGGTGGCACTTGTCACAGTACTCTGGAAGAGCTGGGGTTAGTGTTATGGTCTGGCAGTCCAGGGGAAGGAGTAAGAGCAGTAGGAAATTCCAAGTTTCTTTTCTTTTTGTCCTGCCTGGCCAATTAAAAAGGAGTTGATGGAACCGAACTAGAAAGGGAGAAGTATATTTCAGAAAGAATAAAGCTGGGTCTTCTCTGTGAACCTGACGTCTGGTTCTCATTTTATCCCTTTCAGGGTGGTGTATGCAGGAGTGTATTATGCGTGTGTGTGTTTGTATGTTTGCATGATTGTGTGTGTTCATGTCATTGTGTCTGTTTCTATGATTGTGTGTGTTTGTATGTTTGTGCAATTGTATGTGTGTTTATGACTTTGTATGTGTTTGTATGTTTGTGTAGTTGTATTGTGTATGTTTATATGATGGTGTGCATGTTCCTTTTTTTAAAGTTTATTTATTTATTTTGAGAGAGAGCATGTGCACATGAGTGTGGGAGGGGCAGAGAGAGAGAGAGAAAGAAAGAGAGAGAATCCAAACAGATTCCACACCATCGATGCAGAGTCTGATGGGGCTCAAACTCATGAACCACAAGATCATGACCTGAACCTAAATCAAGAGTCAGACATTCAACAGCCTGAGCTACATAGGGCACCCCTCTGTGTGTGTTTTTATGTCTGTGTGATTGTGTGCATGCTAATGTGATTATGTATGTGTGTGTGTGTTTGTATGTTTGTGTAATTGTGTAATGTGTGTTTATATGTGTGTTTGTGTGATTGTGTGTGCATGTATATGTGATTATGTCCATGTTTGTATGTTTGTTCATGTGGTTGTATCTGTGTATGTTTATATGATTGTGTGTATATGTGTGATTGTATGTGTGTTTATGTGGTTGTGTATGTATATGTTTGAGTATGTGTGTATATTGTATGTTTGTGTAATTGTGTGTATGTGTTTGCATGTGTGAGTGAATGTGTGTGTGTGTGTGTGCGTGAGTGTGTGTATGTGAGCTTTTTTTAATTTTTTAGTGCTTATTTTTGAGAGAGAGAGAGAGACAGAGACAGAGAGAGAGAGAGAGAGACAGAGCGTGAGTCGGGGAGAGGCAGACAGAGAGGGAGACACAGAATCTGAAGCAGGCCCCAGCCTCTGAGTGGTCAGTACAGAGCCTGATGTGGGGCTCAAACTCATGAACCATGAGATCATGACCTGAGCTGAACCGACTGAAGCATCCAGGTGGCCTATGTGTGTGTGCATATGTGTTTATATGTGTGAGGGAGGGAGTGTGTGTGTATGTGTGTGTGTGTGTGAGAGAGAGAGAGAGAGAGAGAGGGAGGGAGGGAGGGAGAGGGAGGAGAGAGGGTGAGGGAGAGGGCGAGGGAGAGCGAGTAGGGGGCAGCGGTGCTGAGAGCCTGTCTCTCTTCTGGGGTCCCTGGTTCTGGGCTTCTCTCTGAGCCTTCTCTATGGAGCCTCTGGAATTCCTCAGGCCACAGGATATGCCACCATGGTTGTATGAACTTATTATTCCACAACAATTTGCTGACATTACTGCACTGGGCGTGCCAGGATAGCAGGGGAGAGGGATGAACATTTATTGAGTATTTTGTGCCACGTATATACACTAGGCCATTTAACTGTCATTCTTCATCATCATCATCATCATTGTCATCGTCATTGTTACTCCATAGAGTTGAATTCCTACTGATCCCACTTTTCTCTCCTTCCCTTTCTTTGAACCTTGGTGACACACTGGATCTGCCACAGGAGAGAAGGGTAGGGGAACTAGAAATGAGGGCGGTATTCAGGGTCAGAGAGTCTCGGTGTATTTTCAATTTTAGGCATGACCAAGGCCAGGTTTGCCAATGATTAAGGCCAGAATTCTGCAAGATGGGGGTGTCTTTTTTGATATGCAGAAGCAATAAAGCTTGCCTTCTAATGCAACACTAATAATGTCCCCATAAGTTGTTAAATCTTGAAATTTACCCATCTGTTCAGTGTATAACTCTCTTTGAAGAATATTTATTTAAGCGAGATGACACGTCTAGGGAGGTGCTAAGGTTTACTTGGGGGCGCATATCATTGCTGTGAGCTCACAAGCAGACTCTGTCCCTTCCTCAAGGGGAAAAAAAACACCCTATGAAAGGAAAGGAAAAGTGTTTTCTTCTGAGCCTCAGATGATAGTTTTTGATTATAATATGTTTTTTGGTTCTAACGCATTGCCCACTCATGGCAAAACACATTTGTCTTTATAGAGAAAATGACTCAGTCTGTGTGTGTTGGGGATGCATACAAGTCACTTGGGAGGCTGATGAGTGGGGACAGCAGACAATAGACCAGGGCAGGGGACTCATACATCATGTTGTACCTTTGTGGCCTTAACAAATGACCAGTCAGAGACAAATCAAGTACACTCTTACAATCATGCTCTTTGCATTCTTCCCAAATTTGATCCATCCTGAGCAAATTCTAAGCCAAAAAATAAAAAATAAAAGAATAGCAAAAAGACTCAGGGTATTTGTACAGACGGCAGCTGCAACATTGTCCACGGTCAGGCTGGGGAAACCCAATAAAGCCGCCTGGTGAGATTCTGCAGGGCACAGAGCACCGGGAGGACAGACCGCGGCACAGAAGTGTCCCAGACGCCGCAGGGACTGGCCTGGTCCTCCAGCTTGCTGGAAGACAGTGTGACTCTGTGGAAAGTGGGGATCCTTATTTCAAACTCAACCTTGCCCCGGGGAAGAATGTTGTGAGAATAAAGGTACCAGTTCTGGAGAGCGAATATGTCAGTGAGAAATAATAACCAAGGTTGTTCATTATGTGTTAACACATAGACAAAAAGTTGCATTCATTCTCCTGGTGTTCATGGCCTCCCTGCAAATGTCCAAGCACTATGTCTGGATGCCAAAAGTCCAAATGATCCATCAGACACGGATTCTGCCCTTAAGTGTCCACTCAAGAGACGAATGGCAGGCAGAGCAGTTTGCAGGGATGTGGCTATCTGAATAGGACACATCTAGCCTCTCTGCTTTCCGGAGCCCATGACCTTCTCTGAGCTCCTGTGTTCCTACTTGTAAAAATGTGACAGTAATGTTGGCCTCGGGGTTTTCTTTTAATGTCAAAGGCATACCATCATTCATTCAACAAATATTTATTGAGGGCCTGTGGTGTTTCAGGCACTGTGCTAGGCTCCTGGCTGCCACGGTGAACCCAATGGAAGAGTTCCGTGTCCTCATGGGGCTTCTGGGAGGAGATGTTGTCTAGAATGTGATGAAGAATTAATGAACATAAAGGAAGCAGGAGAGGATAGGAAGTGTCAGAGGTAGGGTGGAGGCTACTGTATTCGTCTAGATGAGAGATGATGGTGGCCAGGGTTCCAGAGGGGTCTCCATGGAGGTGGGGAGAAGTGGTTGGATCCTGGATTATTTTGAAGGTGGATTTACCAAGGTTTGCTGACGGGTGGGTGTGCAGTTGCCTGTCTGCCCTGTTAGGATGATGAGTGAGGGCGAGCGTTGGGTGCTTTGCTCAGAAAGATGGTGCCTCTATGGCTCACCACTGGTGTCGTGGGGCTGGCGAGGCCATTGGATTTTCAGCAGCAGTGAAACGTAGCCAGGCAGTGGTGGCTTGAGCCTGTCCCCACTTGAGAAGAGGCATGGGGCAGAATGATGAATCTGCATGTCCCTATCTAACCAGGTCAGTTGGAACTATAGGATCTCTTGCTGCTTGTTAGCATAAGCCATGTGGTTTTTCAATTTTTCTTTAATGAAGAATCTGTGATCTACCACTGCCTCTGTGATTTTTTCATTATCTTGCTCAGCTTCCCCTTTACTATTTGTTTTTTTTTTTTTTTTAAGTAGGCTCCATGCCCAGCATGGAGCCAAGGCAGGGCTTGAACTCATGACCCCAAGATCAAGATCTGAGCTGAGATCAAGAGTCGAACCCATAACCCACTGAGCTACCCAGGTGCCCTGTTTCCTTTCATCTTCCTTTTTTTTTTTAAATGTATTTTATTTATTTTTGAGAAACAGAGAGAGATAGCATGAGCAGGGGAGGGTCAGAGAGAGAAGGGGAGATACAGAATCTAAAGCAGGCTCCAGGCTCTGAGCTAGCTGTCAGCACAGAGCCCGATGTGGGGCTCAAATCCATGAAACGTGAGATCATGACCTGAGCTGAACTCAGATGCTTAACCAGCTGAGCCACCCAGGAGCCCCTCCTTTCATCTTCTTGATTAAGAATGTTTTATTTTTACCTTTCTCTTTTTTATTTTATTTTTTTAAGATTTTATGTTTTTAAGTAATCTCTACACCCAATATGGGGCTCGGACTCACAAACCCAAGATCAAGAGTCCTGTGCTCCTCCAACAGGGCCAGCCAGGGGTCCCTTTTTCTTCTATTTAACACCCTAAAACTTAAAACATCCTCTTGAAAGCACTTCCCACAGCAGCAAAAATATAATCCATTCTAGAGTATCCTGATTTTCAGGATATGTGATTGAGATTACATTTTTGAAAACAAAAATTTGAGATTGAAATGTAAGCACTATGATCCGTGTCTGATGGATCATTTGGACTTTTGGCATCCAGACATAGTGCTTGTGGTGGTAGGCTGAATATGTCCCCGCCCCCGCCCCTAACTCTGTCCAGGTCCTTATTCCTGGAGCCCGTGAATATGTGAGAAAAGTTACAATGCAGATGTGATGGTCTTAAGTATTTTGAGATGAGATTAGTTTGGAATATCTGGGTGGGAATGATGTTATCATAAGGATCCTTATTAGAGGGAGGCAGGAGGATCACAGTCAGAAAGTGATGTGACCATGGAAACAGAGTGGCACAGACTGGATGATGCCACAGGCAGCTTCCAGAAGCTGGAAAAGGCAAAGAAATAGATTCTCCACTAGAACGAACCTCTAGAAGGAAGGCGGCATTCACTTGAACACCCTGAAGGTGTGAATACTTTCACTTCACACCTAGACTTCCGGAGGTCTGCGGTCTGGAACTATATGGGAATACTTGGTGTTTGTGGCAATTTGTCACAGCAGCAGGCGGAAACTTATACAGACATCTCCTGGAGAACCGAGTTACGGCATCTGTGAAGGGGTGGCAAGAACTGTAATTTATGTTTCCTGAGAAACTGTTCTCTTGAAACCTCTGCCAGATGTGGGACTCATAATTCACACTTGTATGTTGGTGAAACATTGGTAACCTCAGCCCCAATGTCTACACTGGGATGAGGTGTGGAGGAGGATAGCCCCTGGGTTGCTTTTCATTACACAGAATTTATATAATGAGCAGTGAGGACAGTTGGTCAGACAGTGGGGAGGAGGAAAGAGATGGTCTCAGGCAGAACAATATGGCGGCCCAGGGCCAGTTCCTTCTTTCATGTCTTTTTCCTTCTGCTCATTTTCAGCATTTAATATCCTTTTCTATGATTCTTCTCTTATCAAAACATGCTTAGAAGAATCAGATAACGGCAACGGGCACCTTGGATGATGAATTTATGAATTCCATGGCCCTGGGGTTGCAGAGTCACTGAATGTTAGCTTGGGGAGTGACAGGGAGAAACGGAGGCCAACTCATCGTTCTGGTGGACTGGCCCAGCACCTCGCTAAGGGACATGACCTGACCCTGCCTCTCACCTCCAAGACCCAGGCATTCGCCCTTGGAGTCTGTCCAGTGAGGCTCCCTGGAGGCCTCACCCTTATGCCTGGTGTCAGCACCCTCATGCAGTTCTGAGGTGGGAAATGAGAACTTTTGCCCTCTACCACTGCTAGGAGCATCAAATATGTCTGTGATAGGGAGGGTGGAATCTTGAAGCAGGACTGTCATAGTCCTGGGGTCCTGGTGCAGGAGGAGCCTCTTGCTTCATCCCCAGACCCAGTGGGCATGGACCTTGGATGACTCAACCCTGCCGTAACTCCAGTCCGGACCTAACCCTAACCCCAACCTGAACCCCAACCCTAACCCTAACCCCAATCTTAACCCCAACCCTAACTCTAACCCAAACCTCAACCCTAACCCTAACCCTAACCCCAACCCTAACCCTAATCCTAATCCTAACCTTAACCCTAACAGATAACAGGGAGCCTGGGATTCGGAAAGGGAGAGTGCAGCCCTGTGGAGAGGCAAGACATAACAGGAGTCTAGAAACATCTCCTGTCGGAGTTGTGTTTTCTAGTGACATTTTTCTCAATTAAAAACTGTGGAGGAGGCATAATGATACACGCTTGCCTACAAGGGCTGGGAGACTCTGTGGGCAGCCGCATTCCTCTGCACTTTGTTGCTGGTGGAACAGAAAAAAAACTGTTGAAGCAGTGAGTACAGTGCACACTCCCTATTGAGCGAAGAATCGAGCTTTTGTGTTTTGTGTGGAGCCACGTGGCAGAGACCTGGGCTTTGAACCACACATTGGAGTTGCCGGCGAGAACCCCAGCTTTGCTGCTGGCTGACCATGTGACATCTGGCAGGTCACTTCGGCTCTCTGATCTTGGTTGACTGCACTTTGTGGTGGGTCCTGTCCAGGACACCACACAGGATGTAGGTGAGATGTGGCATGCATGTAGCCTGTGCCCAGGGGTCCGTGGCTGTGATTGTTCTTCTGGGCTGACAGGGCTGCCTGAAACGGAGTGAGCACACCAGAGTGGGTGGATGAAGCAGCCACCCAGACACCTCTGGGTTGGCTGCCTCGCCTCGTTGGACCCCCTTCCTCCAAGAGAACGCATCCCAGATGACATTCTGGGGTGTGAAAAGGTGATGGTGGTGCCAACCTGTGTCATGTTTCATTTCCCTCCTGGTTGAAGTGTCTTTTGTGTGGCTCTGGCCCTGGGACCAGGGGAAAGGTGCCAGATGCAGGAGCTGGAGTGAGTGCAAGGCGACAGGTCAGACACTGTGGCCTAACTTAATGAATTGGGATTTGGGCTTTCTCTCAGCTCAAAGTAAGTGCTAGGCTACATAAGTCACGGCTGCATGTGGCGTTGATTCTGTGAATCAATAGTGTAGCAAAACCACATTTCCTGCTCCAGGCTGCTTATAAATATGTCTTCTCTGCCCGGGCAGCCCTTTCTGCCCATTTTTATCTGCTGTCATTTTATTCCTGCTGTCCGCTGGCTGCCACCTCTTCTGTGGAGCCTCTAAAACCCTCCCCCAGTTAGACGGAATTCCTGCTTTGTGCTCTGACCTGGTGTATTCCTCATCTATATCACAGCGACACACTTTAGAGCCTCCCTCACTTTTTTTTCCAGACAACTTTTCAGTTTATTTATTTATTTTGAGAGAGAGAAAGAGAAAGCATAAGTGAGAGGGGGCTGGGCAGAGAGAGAGAGGGAGAGAGAGAATCCCAAGCAGGCTATCAGTGCAGAGCCCCATGTGAGCTGAAACCAAGAGTGGGATGCTTGACTGGCTGGGGCACCCAGGCGCCCCTCCCCACTTCTTTAGGTCTCCAGTCCTTTGCTAAAGTATGTCCTGAAGGCCAGGAACAGACTTATTTTTGAATCCCTCGTAGTATTTAATTTTTTTTATGCTTAATTTTGAGTGAGGGAGACAGAGCGTGAGCAGGGGAGGGTCAGAGAGAGAGAGAGGGAGACACAGAATCCGAAGCAGGCTCCAGGCTCGAGCTAGCTGTCAGCACAGAGCTCGATGCAGGGCTCAAACTCATGAACCAGGAAATCATGACCAGAGCCAAAGTTGATAGCTTAACCTACTGAGCCACCCAGGCGCCCCTGAATCTCTTGTTTAAATGAGCCTTGCACATTGTAGGCACTTAATAAATATTTGTGGACTCGTTCAATTGCTTTAGCTTGAAATAACTGAAACCAGTTCCAAGAATTCTGAAATAATCAGACTTGATATTTACCCTGTCATTTTATTGAGTGTCTACTACATGCTAGGCACCAGGAATGCACCAATGAAAAAGTCAAGGCCTCCGTAATAACGTGGACATGATTTCTTCAGAAAGTAACCTTGGGTTCCCTTCTGGTGTTCCACAAGGTCCAGATATTCTTGAGAAGATTCTTGTTCAGTACACAGAGATAGAACAGTGGACACTCATGGTGACCTCTGGCTAGCAAAGAAAGGCTAGACAGAAGAAATAGAAGTACATTATACATTCTAGATATATTCCCAGTCTAACTTATTAAATAGGAATCATCTCTGAGCCTTAGTAAGACACAAAATTCTCTCTTTTCCTCATACTCATCAGGAACCACAGCTCTGTGCCCCTCAGTGTTGTCTGCATACAGATCTTATTATATCTTCTGGGAGTCCTATGAGCTCAGAGGGAGCTGGGGCCTTGTCCAAGGTCACTCATCCAGCCAGCAGAACCACAGAGTCCTGACAGTAATGGGGGGGCAGTCATGTTCTCCTTCTCACTTCCTGTGACTTTGGCTGGTCCTCTGAGTCTCCATGTCCAGCGTCTTTCCTGTAGCTTCTGGGCAGAGCTGAAGTCTGCTATGTCAGGGCTGAGTGTTGAAGGTACAGCGATGTCAAAAACAAATGGACATTAGTCAGTTGGGAATAGGGAAAAAAAATCAAGTTTACTTCCTTCCCCTTATCTGATTTTACTGGTAAGGGTCAGACAGTTGAGTCAAATTGGGTTTGGGGAATATCTGTGGATTTCAGATGTCTTTGCTAACCTTGGTGTCATTTTTTCTGATAATAATCAAGAGCCGGTTGATTTTTAAATTTCAAATGTGTTTATCTGGTACTTCCAGAAGTCTCTGAATGTGTGATCATTTCATTTCTTTGAATTGTTTACCAATAGATGAAACCTGACATTTCCACTAGGGTGGATTGTATTTTCTCAACAGTGTATAAAAAAATTAGGAATGTGTCCCTCTTATTCTCAAAGGTTAAACATACATTTAAGATTTTAAACTCACACATAGAATGATCACACAATGCAGCCTGCTCTATCTCAAACAGATATTTGTATAATGATGTTCATGGCACCATTTTTCACAATAATCAAAAGGTGGAAATGACCCAGATGTTATCAGAAGGTGAATGGATAAACAAAATGTGGCACATACATGCAACAGAATATTTTTTAGCCTTAATCAGGAAGGAGATTCTAACTGCTGTTACAACATAGGTAAACTTTGAAGACATTATGCTCAGTGAAGTAAGCCAATGACAAAAGCGCAAATATAGTATGACCATGCTTATCTGAGGAGGCATCTAGAGTCATCAGATTCGTAGAGACAGAAAGCAGAATGGTTGCCAGGGGTTGAGGGGAAGGGGAATGGGGTGTTTTTGTTTAACGAGTAAAGAATTGCAGTTTGTGATAATAAAAAAGTCCTGAGGTAGATGGTGGTGATGTCCGCATAGCAGTGTGAACGGATTTGATGCCACTGAACTGTACATTTAAAAATGATTAAAATGGCATCAGGGAAATGCAAATCAAAACCACAATGAGGAATCACCGCACATCTGTCAGAGTGTGTAAATTAAAAACACAAGAAACAATCAGTGTTGGTGAGGATGTGGAAGAAAAAGGAACCCTCGTTCACTGCTGGTGGGAACACAAACTGGTGCAGCCACTGTGGGAAACAGTATGGATGGTCCTCAAAAAATGAAAGCTGGAGGGACGCCTGGGTGGCTCGGTTGAGAGTCTGACTTTGGCTCAAGTCATGATCTCACGGTCTGGGTTTGACCCTGCATCAGGGTCTGTGCTGATAGCTCAGATCCTGGAGCTGCTTTGGATTCTGTGTCTCCCTTTCTCTCTGCCCCTCCCCTGCCCTGCTTGCTCACTCTCTCTCTCTCTCTCTCTCAAAAATAAACATTAGAAAAAATGAAAACCGTATGATCCAGTAATTCCACTAGTGGGTACCTACCCAAAGAATTTGAGAACACTAGTTCAGAAAGACATATGCATATCTATGCTTATTGCAGCACTATTAACAACAGCCAAATTATGGAAGCAGCCCAAGTATCCATTGATAGATGAATGGACAAAGAGGATGTAGATCTCTATATATATAATGGAATATTATTCAGCCATAAAAGAATGAACTTTTGCCATTTGAAACAACAAGTATGGATCTAGAGAGTATAATGCTAAGTGAAATAAGTCAGATGGAGAAAGATAAACACCACTCCTGTGGAATTTAAGAAGCAAAGCAAATGAGCAAAAAAAGAAAAAGAGAGAGAAACAAAAAACCAGACTTAAGTATAGAGAACAAATTAATGGTACCAGAGGGGAGGGTGGGTGAGGGGATGGGTGAAATGGGTGAAGGAGACTAAGAATATACTTACCATTTTATTTATTTTATTTTTTTAAGTTTACCTATTTATTTTGAGAGAGACAGAGAGATAGCCTGAGTGGGGGAGGGGCAGAGAGAGGAGAAGAAGAGAGAATCTCAAGCAGACTCTGCACCATCAGTGCAGAGCCCGATGCGGGGCTTGAACTCACGAATCATGAGATCATGAGCTGAAATCAAGAGCCTGGTGCTTAACTGAATGAGCCACCCAGCTGCCCTAGCCTCTCAGTCATTTTAGACACAAGAGTGTGTTTTGTTGGATGTATTTGAACCTTCTTGGTTTCTACATGCGGGGGGAAAAAAGGGTAGTGCTCTTGCCTCTATTGACTTTTCTCAATGATTACAAACAGAACAAAATAAAAACACCAAAAACCTGCGGTGGGCAGGTCTGGAAGGCATTACTGGCACTTTTAGGTCGGCTTGTGCTGGGCACAGTCTGGTCCTGGGTCCCAGCCTGTTGAATGGATGGGGACTATACAGTATCAAGGCTGATCATAAAGTAGTGTGAGGGCTTCCCCTTCTTGAGCTAAAGTATTCCAACTCAGCGAATATTAACTGAGAACCTAGAAAGTGCCAGAGAGTGTAGTTGATAGCTGGGTCTGAGTTGAAGGGGTTAATAGACAGTTTCCCCCCACTTCAGTGCATTGAGGGGGCCCCTGTAGACCGTGATGATGGTATGTGATGACAGATTATGAGGGGTGGTCCCTGCAGCAGAAGCATTAGGTACAAGGCCAGAGGAGGCGGACTAATTCTTTCTGAGGAGGCTGCTGGGAGCACTGTTCTTGGAAAGGTCCCATGACTGAGCTGGGATTTAAGTCCCCCTGAAATATAGCTCAGCCCAGTGGGATTGGAGGATCTACAAGTTAATCATCCTTTCTGTAGGAAAGCTACCTTTGCTCCAGGAAGAATTCTTTTTTGGGGGGAGCTATCTTGAGCCCCTTGAAGCATCCTCAGGAATATACTCCCTGGTGCCAAATCTCTGTCTTTGGAAGGCACGAATAGTTTTAGCATCAGCTACTGGCTGTTTTAGAGTCAAATTGTGTGGGCCGGTGACTGACCAGGCTGGCAAGACCACTTGTTGTTGTTTTAATGTTTTAATGTTTGTTTTTGAGAGAGAGAGAGAGAGACAGAGTACGAACAGGGGAGGGGCAGAGAAAGCAGGAGACACGGAATCCGAAGCAGGCTCCAGGCCCTGAGCTGTCAGCACAGAACCCGATGTGGGGCTCGAACTCAGGGACCGTGAGATCATGACCTGAGCCAAAGTCAGTTGTTGAACTAACTGAGCCACCCAGGTACCCCGCACCCCCGAGACTTTTTGTGTCATTATGCAGTGACCAGATTGTGGTGTATTCCTTGACACCGGCTTTGAAGGACATTCAGAAGGTTCTCCCAAGTGTCTAGAGTGATGACAGCAGTAGTGGGTCCTGTGAGTCTTCCTTAGGTGACCCCCGTGCTCACCGGAGAGTCTTAAAAATACCAGTCTTGTGTCTTTACAATCAGAGCTTTAGGGGAGAGTCCTCTCCATCATTGTTTAGTTATTCATGCCATAAAATGAGCTGATTGCAAGAGAGTGTCACTCATATTTAAGCTTAACACTTGATTTCAGTGCTATAGTGACATAGCTTAGGTTCGGAATAGACATCAAGTCCTGTCTCCTTTGTCTTGAATTTATATTTTCACTTCTCCTGATCTAGGATATCTAAGGCCAGCCTACTTTTGGTAGGAGAAACATTTTGAGGGCTGTTCAGTTGGCTTTAACGAAGGGGAAGGTGGTGGCGTGAGCAGTACACGCTCTCTGCCCCAAACCCCAGCAAAACGTCGAGGGCACATTCAGCGTTAGCTGGTGGGGGCAGGGCCTGCTGAATCACTGACAAACGCGGTTGTGGTCTATCTGTAGCATCCTGTTGGCCTACTGAGTCACCTGACCCAGTAGGATTTAGAAGATTAACACCTGAGAAAAGTGAGCTTTGGAGAGTTTCAAAGGTTTTTCTGTCTTCATATACATTAACGTTTAATTATATGTTGATTTCACTACCGTGCAGGATTACTACATGCAGGCAATGACAGAAGTAAACGGATAGTATTCCTGCACGTGAGGCAGGAGCCAGACAGCAGCGCACCAGAGAATATTCAAACAGGAAGCACCAGGAGATGCATATAGATATTGTGGTGTGGAGCCGCCTTCCTTGAAAGATAGGAGGTGAAGGCATAGTGTGGCATCAATTTGCACGTGATTGTTAATTGTCAGTGTGGGTCAGGGGTGAGTGTTAATTGTCAGTGTGGGTCAGGGGTCTGAGGCCTCTGGGTTTTTCTCCATGGCCTTGTCTAGTTCGCTATGAGGGTGTCTGTGATGGGCTGTGTCATTAAAGTTTTTTTAATGACGCCCCTAATACCTATGACACCCCTTATACCATGAATTCCTGGGGAACAGATGCTGGTAGCTTCAGCTTCTTGTTGCTTGTTCTTGTAGAAATGTGTTTCCCTGCATAGAGCACGCTCGGGTTAAAATTAAAAAGGCAGGGGCGCCCAGGTGGCTCAGTTGGTTAAGCATCAGACTGACTCAGGTCATGATCTCGTGGTTCTTGAGTTCGAGCCCCATGTTGGGCTCTGTGCTGACAGCTCAGGGCCTGGAGCCTGCTTTGCATTCTGTGTCTCCCTCTCTCTCTGCCCCTCTCCTACTCATGCTCTGTCTCTGTCTCTCAAAAATACATGTTAAAATTTTTTTTAAAAATTAAAAAGGCAAAGAAGAAAAGCCGAAATGTCGAAGCTCATTTTCGACGTGCCTTCATAACCAACATAATTACTCTCCAGCAACAATTTTGATGTTTCTCAAGGCTGACACCACAGACCCCAAACAGGCAGCCCTTGCATTGGAGCTTTGGGGAGTCCCCCCACCCCCATTCCCACCGTGTCTTTCATAGGGCTTCTGTTTCCCTTGCAAGTTTCTGGAAGCTGCCTCTGCTCTCCCGGAGCACTTCACCATGCTAGATTATGCACATGTATTATCCTGGCAAAGACCCTTCTCTTTTATGTACTTGTTGCTGACAGTGCCAGGCAGAGAGGACTGTGACATTGGGGGCTCTTCTGTTTCTCTTGTAGCATTTCTTGGGCCCTCCTTATTGCCTGTTTTCATCTCCCTGGTGTCTGCAGTCTCTCCTTTCTTAGAGATTTCCACAAGAGCAGCCAAAGGAACTCTGGTTCACGGAGGGTGTAGAGAAGGGTCTTTCTGTTTTGCTTTTGTGTTAGGCATTTGGAGGGGACTTCTAGGAGATGGGGGCTCCAGCTAAGGACCTGCTGGCTCTTGAGTGAAGCCAAGCCATGCCCTTCAGCCCTCCTCCCTGTTGTGCTGCTGGGCCCTTGTCTGGCGTCCCATCTCCAAGGTCAACCTGCTGGTCTCCCAGGGGTTTCAGTTCTTGCCTCTGTCCCTCGTGGTCTGCTCCTCTCTCAGCCCCTCTGGCCCTGTGTTTTGCCCCTTGTCTCCCGTATCCAAGATAAGGACCACCGACGGCAGCTCCTGGCCGGCAGATGTTTGTCAGATGTTGGTGCACATGTGCTTCATGATGCCTCAAGTCCATTCCATTTCCTCTTCTCAGCATAGGAAACTTTGTATTCTCTGCACATCAATGGAATGGCCTAGAACCAGGCAGGTCCTGGACATAAACCTGCTCCTTCAGTATAGACCTTGAACATTGCATAGGAAAGGATACCTAACAATTATCGAGACTTTCTGTGTGATGGATGCTCACTGGTACCTGCATTGTATCATCTCAGTTGAAATCAGTGATACCCCATCCCCCTTACCCCCTGCTTCTCTTTTCCCCACTGTGCCATAGCACAGTTAGCTTGGGGATATTTGGTTCTGCTTATAGGAGTACTTCGATGCTGGGGAGAGGCTGGCATTACCCATCATTAGGCAGAAGAACAATCTGCAGCCCTGAACTCAGAGTGAAAGCAGGTGAATGACAAAGCTTGGCTTCCTCATTGCATCTTTGCTACTGTTTTGATGGGCAGGTTTTTCTTATAAAATTTTTTTTTTACATTTATTTATTTTTGAGAGAGAGAGAGAGAGAGAGATGGAGCACAAGTGAGGGAGGGGCAGAGGGAGAAGGAGACACAGAATCCAAAGCAGGCTCCGGGCTCTGAGCTGTTAGCCAAAGCCTGATGCGGAGCTCGAACTCACAAGCCATGAGATCGTGACCTGAGCTGAAGTCGGACGCCTAACTGACTGGGTCACCCAGGCGCCCCAATAGGCAGGTTTTTCTTACTACTTTCCTAGTTTATTCAAAAATCTTTGAACCTCCGGGTTGTGTGTCCCTGTAGAATTCCCTGGGGAGAGACCACCCCATTTTGTTTGTGTCTTCTCTAGTCGATTTTTCGGTAGATGAGCTAGATGGGTAAACCTGACCACTATTTGAATATTTTTTGACTGTGGGCATTTTGTATATTCCCTTTCGGCCCTATAAGCCAATTGCATATTCATTAAAGACTTAATAACAATACCGAAACTCAGTGAGCCCTTACTGTATGTGATGGGTGCTGTGTGTATAACAAATTTTCAAAGTTGGTCCAACTCTCTCTTTGTAAAGGTTAGGTGATTTTTCTGAGATTTTGCAGCTAGTAAGAGGTGGGGCAGGATGCAGAAGCAGGGCTTTTGGACTCCAGGGCTTGGTCTTAATCAGGCCACGGCCCTACCTTGGTGCTCGTTACCTTTGGGTGCTACAAGAACAGGTGTGTGGGTATTGGGAGTAGGGAGTCAGCAAGGCTCAAAGGGACAGTTGGTTGTAACTTGACCCTCCAGGATTGTGCGGCTAGGCTGGGGATACGAGGCAGAGCGTTGACTGACAGATTCAGTAACAACATAAGACAACCAGATAAGGGATGTCCTTGTGAAGTCCAGGGTTCCGGAGAACTTGAGAGCTTTCCCACACGTTTAGAAATGTGCCAGGTCCCCTGAGTGGGCCCTGAGCACTTTTATAGTCTAGTTAATGAGAGCTGCCTCAGCCTCCTTCTCTGCCCTACATCACAGAGTGTGGGGCTGCTTCTGGTGGGCCCGTGAGGGGCTTCCTTTGCAAGCCTATCTGTACTGGTGTTAAATAATTTGTATACCCTGGAAATATTTCTCTAGGAGTTGTTTCTAAAATGGATTTCCACGAAGCAAATTATTTTTAAGATGCACTAAGGGAGCTCTCAGTATTTATTTACAAAAATTTTTTATGTTTATTCATTATTGAGACATAGAGAAGCAGAGCATGAGTGGGGGATAGGCAGAGAGAGAGGGAGACACAGCACCCGAAGCAGGCTCCAGGCTTCGAGCTGTCAGCACAGAGCCCAACTCAGGGCTCAAACTCACAAACCGCAAGATCATGACCTGATGCTCAACTGACGGAGCTACCCAGGCGCCCCCTCTTTAAAGCGAGTTTTAACCAAGTTGTTGGGACATGTTGAAGTATTGCTTTTCTTCTATGCCTCTCCACCATCAGATGGTTCTCACTGGGCACATGCTACGATCCAGGAGCTGGGGTGCATGGAGACTTAAACTCGAGATGGTCTCCTCCCTCAAGAACTTGGGAGGATCAGACAAGTGGATTTTAGCAATGGGAACAACAGCTCAGGATTTGTGACCAGGTCACCCTGGCAGCTTGGCCTCAGGTGTGTTACTTTGCATGAGATGCATGGCTGGCTGGCGGCCTGCAGGGAGAGGCTAATCTTGGCTGGACTCTCATGGAAGTTTCCCTTCTCGACATCCAAAGCAGAGCTCTCTCAGTTTTCTCCTGGTTTCTGCAAGGCTCTGACGGCCTCTCTTGGCTATAAAAGCTTGAGGCTACCCAAAGCAAGCTCTCGTCAACCTTACCTTTTTCCTGTGAATATTTCTGTGTCTCTTTTTATTAAGTGTGCTCTTGTTCTTTACTTCTGTCTCTTTTAAAAACATTTTTGTAATGTTTATTTTTGAGAGAGAGAGAGAGAGAGAGAGAGAGAGAGAGAGAGAGAGAGAGAGAGAGAGAGAATCTGAAGCAGACTCCAGGCTCTGAGCTGTCAGCGCAGAGCCCGACGTGGGATTGAGTCCATGAACCACAACATCGTGACGAGTCGTAGCCAGACGCTTAATTGACTGAGTCACCCAGACACCCCAATTTCTGTCTCTTGAAAGGAAATGACTCTCCTCTTTGTTAACACTGTGTCCTTCTCATCCCTTAATTCTCCATCTCTTCCCCCTAATCCTAATCTACTATTTACCCCAGCACTCCCCCAGGCATGGAAGTGTGTTCAGGCGCCCTTGATTTTAAGAAATGCTTTTCTTTTTCTCTGCTCTCTGACCAAGCTACCATTTAGCCCCTCTCCTTGCCTTCTCCATCATGGTTCTTAAAATGGGTTGGTTTTTTTCTAGTCCTTTATTCCTGTTCACCCTTTGGAGTCTGATTCTTGCTATCGTGACAGTGTCGAATTAGCCCCTGGACAGTTTTGAGGACAGCTTCCTCAAAACTCTCCTCTCCTTTGGCTTGTCTGTCTTCTGGTTTGTTTCTTCTCCTTCTCCCATCTCCTAAATGTGTCTGTTATTCAAGCTGTCTGTCTCCTGCACACTCTTCCTTACCATGCTGGTGCTTTTGGCTTTCACCGGGGTACTCAGGTGACCCCAAATGGTATCCTTGCTGGCGACTGCACTCCTATTTGTGCCAAGCTTTAAACCTTGCTTGATGCTCTCACTGAGCTTCTCCTTGTCCCCACCCTCTCTGGGCACGCTGCCCCTCCTTTGGTCACCAGCCTTGTAACCCCGTGGATGACATCACTGTGTTCCCTTGGGCCAGGGTTATGATCCTCTTTGGGTCTTCTCTGTTGGACCAAGCCTTCAGGCAATTGCTAAATTACAGCTAAATTACATAGGGTTTATCCATGCACTTTCCCAGCACCATCCGCTCCTCCACATGCCCTTCCCCTCCAGCCTGTCTCCCCACCTATTGCCTGCTCTGTTCCCCATGAAGGGTGCCCTTCTTTGGAAAAGTATCTCTTAAGGTTCTCTGCCCATGTTTAATCAGATTATTTGTGATTTTTGGTATTTAGTTACAACAATTCTTTTTGTATTTTGTATTTTGAAAAAAGTTTATTTATTTTTGAGAGAGAGAAAGGGAGAAGGCACAAGATGGGGAGAGGCAGAGAGAGAAGGAGAGAGAGAATCTGAAGCAGGTTCCACATGGTCAGTGCAGAGTCCGATGAGGGACTTGAACTCATGAATTGTGAGATGATGACCTGGCCGAAGTCAGATGTTTAACTAACTGAGCTACCCAGGCGCCCCAAAAATTCTTTCTTTATTGTGGATGTTAACCTCTTATCAGGAGAAATAGATAAAGGGAATTAAGAATACACTTATCTTGATGAGCACTGAGAAATGTGTAGAATTATTGAATCATTGTATTGTACACCTGAAACTAATAGAAGACTTACATATTAATTTTTTAAAAAAGGAATAGCCTGGCCACCTGCTGCCTTCCTGCTGCTACTCCTGGGCATCTTACACACTCCAGATATCAATATCACAGTCTCCCCCTAGATTTACTCTTATTCTGGCATTCAAGGCTTTCCACCACATGGTGCCCATATTGATCTCCTTTTTCTTTCCTTTTTTTAAAAAAATATTTATTTTTGAGAGAGAGAGTGAGCGAGAGTGAATGGAGAAGGGGCAGACAGAGAGAGAGGGAGACACAGAATCTGAATCAGGCTGCAGGCTCTGAGCTGTCAGCACAGAGCCCCACATGGGGCTCAAATCCACGAACCATGAGATCATGACCTGAGCCAAAGTCAGATGCTTAATTGACTGAGCCCCCAGGTGTCCCATGCCCTTATTAACTTCTTACACTGCTGTAACCAAGTACTACAAACTCAGTGGCATAAAGTAATACAATGCTATTATCCTTCAGTTCTAGAAGTCAGAAGTTTGAGATGGGTTTTACCCGGCTAGAGTCAAGGTGTCAAAAGGGCCATGTTATTTTTGGAGATGCTGGCATCTGGGAATCAGTTTCTTTGCCTTTTCCAGGTTCTAGAGGCTGCTTGCTCCCTTGGGCTAATGGCCCCTTCCTTCACCCTCCAAGCCAGCGGTGTGGTATTTTCCAATAGTTCTCTCTCTCCAACTCTCCTAACATCCTCTTCCATCTTTTAAAAACTCCCACTGGGATAATCCAAGATAATACCTCCCATCTCAGGCTCCCTGATTGAATCACATCTGCAAAGGCCTTCTGTTTTCTGTGAGGTAACGTACCCGCAGGTTTTGGGGATCAGGACATGAACATACTTGGGGAGATGCTTGTCTACCATCCACAGCACCCAGGCTTTCTTCCACATTATTTTTTTTTCTTTTCTCTCAATTGTATCTTTTGTGCTGGACAAAAAAATAAGATGATAAAAATAGCAACCAACACTTGGGGAGTGGAAGGGCCTTCCACACATAAGTTCGTTTAAACCATGTGACAAGAGGCTCAGTTGGTTAAGTGTCTGACTGCGGCTTGGATCATGATCTCATGGTTTGTGGGTTCAAGCCCTGTGTTAAGCTCTGCTCTGGCAGTGAGGAGCCTGTTTCGGATTCTTTCTCTCTCTCTCTCTGCCCCTCTCCTACTCATGCTGTCTCTGTCTCTCTCAGAATAAATAAATACACTTAAAAATATAAAAAAATAAACCACACAACTATTGCATAATATCAGTTATTGTTTCATTTTACAGATGAGGAAACTGAGGCTCAGGGAGGCAGTTTGCTCAAGGCCACACACTAATGGATAGTGGAGTTTTTAAAAAGCAGATGGATGGAGACATAATTTATATACTCTAAAATTCACCTTTTTTTTTTAACTGTTTTTATTTATTTTAAAGAGAGAGACAGCATGAGCAGGGGAGGGTCAGAGAGAGAGAGGGAGACACAGAATCTGAAGACAGGCTCCAGGCTCTGAGCTGTCAGCACAGAGCCCGATGCAGGGCTCGAACCCATGAACTGTGAGCTCATGACCTGAGCCAAAGCTGGATGCTTAACCGACTGAGCCACCCATGTGCCCCATCACCTGTTTTAAATGTACAATTCAATGATTTTTCATAAATGTATAGAGGTATGAGTATATTAACACAATCCAGCTTTAGAAAATTATCTCTCACCCCCAAAAGATACCTAGAGGAGCTCTTAGTTCAATGGGGAAGCCAGACAGTTAAACTAATTATTATCTGATGTCAAGCTCAGGACTCGTTACATGTAACACATGATGTGGGGGGCAGGGAACCTTTCTAGTCCCTGGAAACAGGACTTTGCCTCTTTGGCCAATCTATTAAGATGAAATAAATAGCCATTGGGACCACTGACCTTTACTGACATGGGCCTAAAGCTGATGCTTTGACCCAAGTTCCTGGAACAAGGGAAGGTATGGCTGTGTTGAAAGGCACTCACTACAGGGTTTCAATATTCTAAACCTTGTTGTAAACTGTTCTGGTTTCTCGTGAACCTGAAGTCTGACCTTGGAGGGGGTTCAGCACGAATGAGACCAGGGGTCCTAGAGAGTAAAGTCCTCCGGAGAGGGTGTGGGTGGGTCCTGGGACAGAGGACTCGTCCTGCCTGCTGGAGACCTTCAGCCTGACACCCACGGGGTAACGTAGGAAACACTATTCCAGTTTCTGATGCCTTAGTGTCTCTTCCTCGTAACGGTACAGAGACTTCCTGTCCTCTCTCTTTTCCCCATGGAAGATGCAGTTGGCCATGACAGCTTTCATCCTGTCTGTGTGAACCTGGGACACACATGGATGGTGAAGTTTGACTTTTGATGACATGTCTGGGTGAGGGGGAGGTCCTCATTATGGAGAGGGTTGATGCCGGGTCACCTAGGGTAGCTCTCTCTTCTCCATCCTGCCTTGCAGTTCCACAGGGAAGGAAATAGACCCAAAAGGGGAGGGAAAGCTTAGCTAAGAATGTGCTAGACTCCATTTCAGGTGCGTGTGTTCATTATGCCACTAGGTCACCACCAGGAGATAGGCGGGGTCTTCCTTTTCTTTGAGGAAATTGTGTCTTGGAGAAGAGTCCCGGCTTCATGAACAGTTTTCTATTGCTATTTCTTTCCCCATACCCTTTCGCCTCACACAAAATATGCACAGTTTAAATCGCCTGCCTCAGACGTGGTGGGTGCTTGCTAAGAGTTCAGAGCAGCCGGGTTTGATTTTCTCGCAAAGAGCACATGGAAGTGGGGGATGCACAAGATGGTGTGACATTTTAATGCCCTTTCAGTGTAAATTCTACAAAATCATCAAGGTAACACCAAGGGCTTGGCTTTAAAATAGAATACACACTGAATTATCTGCCTTCAGAGACTGCGCGCGGCATGACCTTCCCGTCGAGCCGCTGGTCTCTCGCACACAAAACGGAAAATGACCCCTTTCATTGTCTATCTGTAACATCCCCTACTCATTTCTTTGTAACGGCCCTTTTGGGATGTCATTTCCCAGCCCCATCCCAGTGATTGGAGATGGGCATGTAGGGGAAAGTTGGCCGGGAGAAAAGCAGGGGGCAGGTGGGAGGGAGTACCACCCTGCCCGAGGTTTGCCCTGCTGGCCAGGATTGCGACCCTGGTGCCCATGCCACCAGAGTCTCTGAAGGACAAGTTCAAGGGAGGCGCTGGGACTGCCTGGTTCTTGTTAAGCGGTGGAACTGGGTCTCCCTCCTGTTCGCTGGGTTTTGTTCCCAGCGTGCTGTACAGCAGGGGACAAGCCAGTTGTCCCCCCCCCCCCAGAACGTTTTTCATAAAACCCGTCACCTTCTGTACTTGTCATGAGCCAAAGGAGCAGCTTCTTCGTGTGGGCTTGTCTCCCGTTTTCTGTGCATCGATGATGTTTCCTTTGCATTTTACCTCCTCCAGGGCTCTGGGTGTGACTCCTCTGGGTTTTAGTTCTCCCGGTAGGTTTTGGGTGTGCCGGCTCCAGCCAGTTTCAGGCCAAGGTCAGCTCTGCTTCCCCTGAGAATGGGATCGTCTCTCCTCCCCTCTGCCTGATGGCAGCTCACCAAATACATGGCAGCCAATACATGCCACTGTCGTTCTGTTTTGCTACCGCAGTTCCAGTGCCAGTTGCCTTCCTGGGACCCGCAGCTCACCCTGCGCGGCAGACCTTCACCACCTGGTATAAAGAAGGTCCCGAGGCATGAGTGAGAAATCCGCACTGGCTCCTCCAAAGCAGACTCCCCTGTGGTAGAGCTGAGGTTCCCGAGGGAGAGCACCCCAGCATTCTCCAGAACTGGGGAGCAGTCTGAATTTGAGGGCCAGGTTGCATGCTCCAGATTCTGCTGCAGAGTCTCTGATGAAGCGAAAAGCAGGTGAACTAGCCTAATGACCTTGGACAGACAGACAGCCAACCAAACAAAAATCCTTCCATGATTGGTCTATCGTGTGCCTTGGTGGTGAAGCATCATTGTTTAGAAAGACCCACTGGCTTTTTGGTGGCTAGGCACTGATGTTTCTCTCTGGTGGAGGGCTGGGCAGGGCTGGGCAGGGCTGGGCTGGGGCATCAGAGACCGTGTGGCAGGGGGTGGCCTTAGCTGGGGCTGTTTGTGTCATGGTGGCCCCCAATGTGCCATAAGCTGTGTTTTCCAGCCTACATCCTTGTGACTGGAAAGTCGTAGAAAATCCTCTGTGTTAGGACTTTGGTTCATTTGGTTCTCCACTGGCATCTAGTGGGAGGTCCAGAGATGCTGTCTTGGAGGTGACAGACAGATGCCATTTTACCCTAGAACCAACTTTCCTTGACTGAGGCCTGCGCATGCCCTGTGTGCACGCTTCCGCCCTGCTGCTAGGAGAGGTGTGGTCTACCAATGAGAAGGCACAGGCATGGGAGGGGGGACACGGGGTCACTGATGAGGCACAGAGGGGTGAGTGCTCACGACTGAGGTTCTCTCTCACTTATAAAAAATCCTATACGAAGGAAACATGAAAATTGCTGGCTGTTTTATTTCAGTACTTGATAATAATGAATCTCTCCAATGGAATTATCCCTTTTTTTAATCACACAATAAGAACTCTATTACCCAAAGTGTTTCCTGTTCTCCCAAAGCTGTCAGGAATCACAGTGCTAAATTCATTTCCTGGCTATAATAATTAAATCACTGCCCTGGTGTCTGGTGGCAACTCTTTCTCTGCCCCTTAAACCCCCTTTCCCCCCTTCCATTTTTATTTTGTTTTTTATTTAAAAATTTTTATTATTTTTTTAAAAAAATGCATTCTTTTCCTACTACTTAAATTTTTTAAAAATGTTTACTTTTATTTTTGAGAGAGAGAGACAGGGCTGAGGGGGGAGGGGCGTGAGAGAGAGGGAGATAGAATCTGAAGCCAGCTCCGGGTTCTGAGCTATCCTCAGCGAGCCCGATGTGGGGCTTGAACTCATGAACTGCAAGATCATGACCTGAGTTGAAGTCAGATGCTTAACCGACTGAGCCACCTGGGTGCCCCCATTTTTATTTTTAATTGTCCTCCCTTTTTTTGTGGGTTTTGTTTTACAGAGATAGCAAGGCTTTGGGAAGACAGGGTAGAAATCCTAAATAAATAATATCTACTGACCAGTTCAGTACCCTACGCCCTCATGTTGCTTCCTCTATTCATTTTACCCTTCGATATTTTGTTCCAGGTAACATAATTCATCTAACAGTCAGAAAGTAAAGTCCCCTTCTTGGTTCAACTCACTGCAGCCCTGAGTAGGAGGTGTGAAGCTGATTCGGGTCAGATTGTGCCCAATGGGGCAGGCACAGGTTAATGGAGGGTCTGAACGGAGAGTGCTCCCCGAGAAAATACAGCTAATGGAGAAATGCCTTTCTTTGCCTTCAGTTATTTGGCACTGAGCTTTATTTCTGAGCTGTATTTCTGTTTTTCCCTGATCATAAGTAATACTCTGACGAGCTACTATAGAAGAAATCTTTGTCTGTATTTGTGCTTTTCTTTATTTATGTATTTATTTTTTTACATTTTAAAATTTATTTTTGAGAGACAGAGAGAGACAGAGCACGAGCCGGGGAGGGGCAGAGAGAGAGGGAGACACAGAATCTGAAGCAGGCTCCAGGCTCTGAGATGTCAGCACAGAGCCTGACTTGGGGCTCGAACCCACAAACTGAGAGATCATGACCTGATCCAAAGTCGGACACTCAACCGACTGAGCTACCTAGAGGCCCCTGTGCTTTTATTTTTAAAATCCAGACTTGTATTAGCAAAAACACTGGGTCAGTGTATGTAAACGTTATGGGCCCATATTAGGATCACCAAATTGTTTCTCCAAACATTGTCAATGACAACTGCCACCGACCATGTATGCAAATTCCCATTTTATTACACATTCACCAACATTGTGTTTACAGTATTCAAGCTGTTGACAATTTGGTAGTTTAAAATAATACAGCATTTTTGTTTTACTTTGATTGCCAGTAAGGTTGAATTTCTTTTTTTTTTCTACACAGAATTCAAGTGTTTTCCTGCCTTTTTAAAAAATGTTTTATTTATTTTTGATACAGAGAGAGACAGAGCATGAGGGGGGAGGGGCAGAGAGAGAAGGAGACACAGAACCAGAAGCAGGCTCCAGGCTCTGAGCTGTCAGCACAGAGCCTGACGCTGGGCTCGAACCCACAAACGTGAGATCTGACCTGAGCCGAAGTCGGAGGCTTAGCCGACTGAGCCACCCAGGCTCCCCTCCTGCCTTCTTCGATATGTGTAGTTTTGGCGAGAAGGTAGCTCTTGCCTGTCCCAGGATTTTGTCTTCTCTCACTGTCCCTACTGACTACTCCGCCATGGAAGTCTCTCTCATTCACATAGGATGTTCTCGTATACGTATAGTAGTTTACTCTTCTGTTGCCCGCATGTGTGTATGTATATGGGCGTATGTGCGCATGCTTGTGTATGTATGCATAAGTGTGTGCATGTGAATATACGTGTGTGGGGTGTATCGGTGCTTATGTGTGTATCTATATGCAGGCGTGTGTGTATATGTGTGTGTTTGCACATGTGTGTGCCTTCAGGAATTTTAATAGAAATTGGGTCAGGGTATGACATGTTGCATTTCTGTTCTCCATGTTGACCCAGAAGTTCAGTTGACTCTTCAGTGAAGGGCACTAGACTCCACTACGTTGGCTGCGTGGCTGCCACTGGAGAGGAATTTTTCATGTTCTGTGCTACTGGTCAGATCTTAGTGACTGAAGGTAATTAAGAAATGGAATGGCTGAGAACTTATTGATGCATGCATGCTCAATAAAAGTGCGTGGCACTGGACTCCGAGTCAGGAGGGGGAAATCCCGATCAGCCAGTTTCTGGTTTGGGTTGTGTGCTGCCGGGGGCATCTGTACCCAGCTGTTCCTGGAGCAGCAAAATCTGCATGTCCCAATCCTCTACGACTTTTTACCTGCAGACTAGGACAGATGAGGTGAATTTAGCCAAAGCACCACTGAAAGGAGAATGAGGCACACCCCATCCCCTAGAGAGGAAAATCACATGGTGGACATGATGCCTATTATGGACTGAATATTTGTGTCCCCTCCAAAATTCGTATGTTGATATCCAACCCCCAAGGTGATAGTATTCGGAGGTGGGACTTCTGAGATGTGATTAGGTTTAGGTGAGGTCCTGAAGGCGGGTTCCCCCCATGATGGGATTAGTGCCCTTAAAAGCATTGAAAGGGGCCCCAGGACTTCCTTTCTCCCCCGTGTGAGATCACAGGCAGAAGGCAGCTGTCTACCAACCAGGAAGTGGGTTCTCACCAGGAACTGAATTGGCTGGTGCCTTGATCTTGGACTTCCAACCTCCAGAATTTTGAGAAATAAGTATTTGTTGTTTAAGTCACCCAGTCTGGGGCATCTTTGTGATAGCAGCCTGAGGAGACTAAGACAGTGCCTCCTAGCTGTGGTTTTGGGGGATCAAATCCACTGGTATTCCGAAGAAGGACTTAATTTCCATCATGACCCTCTTTTTCTTGGTGCCTCCTTCCGCTTCTTTGATCTTCTTTGAAGGACGCTTGTGTTTATTTAGACCTTGCGTGCTAACTGGAATAAGACACCAGTCAGTCACAACAGACCACAGCGCCAGTCACTTGTCTGGTGCGTCCGGACATGCTGGTTTGGACCCAAAGATCCTGTTACATCTCACCCTCTTCCCCCAGATTTACCTTGACCATGACCTCTGAGCTTTTATGTGGTTCTCTGGCCAATTCACTTATTTGACGGGACTTGGCATCTTCAGTTTTGATTTTTTTTTCTTTCATTTTTTGTATTTTGCTGTTTGAAGTGCACTGGTTTCCATAGAATCAGTGCTGACTGGGCCAGGGAGAGAGCGCTATTGGCCCGGACAAATGCTTCATAGCGGTGTTTTCTAGAATCCTGTCTGGGGCTGCTGTTAGTGGCCCTGTGAGCGGTAGGACGCCCGGCCCCAGACTCGCTGCCTCCCTGAGGCTCCTCAGTCCTTCAGTCTCTGGGGTTTCCTCCTACCCTCAGAAGCCGGCTGAGCCACACTCCGTCTCCTGGAGCCCCCTTTCCATAGGGCCACATCTGACAAGGCCTTAAGGGGAGCTGGGAGGTGGGACAGGCCCACAGCTTCATCGGTGGAGAAGCAGATTCACCCCAAGAAGGTATTTACTGCCACCTCTCTGAGTCCTTTCTGGTGTCCTTGCTGTTTTCTGTAACATTTTACCACATCCACATGTTGCTTTAAAAAGTGTGGATGGGGCGCCTGGCTGGCTCAGCCGGTTAAGCATCCGGCTTTGGCTCAGGTCATGATCTCATGGTTTATGGGTTTGAGCCCCATGTCAGGCTCTGTGCTGACAGCTCAGAGCCTGGAGCCTGCTTCAGATTCTGTATCTCCCTCTCTCTCTGACCCTCCCCTGATTGCACTGTCTCTCAAAAATAAATAAAAAGCATTAAAAAGTGTTTAAAAAGTGTGGAAAAGAAACCTCTTTTGGATAAAAGCTTGGGAGCAAATATTCAGCTACACTGTCCTGTGCTTTATTCTGGAATTGGAGGCACACCTGGCCCACCGTGGGGCCCAGTGCCCCCCAGAAAGAGGCTGGTCCCAGCCCCAGTTCATGTCCGACCTCGAGAGCAAGAGGACAGGTGAGGGAAAGAAAGTGATGTGAAGGTTACAGCTACTCAGCCCATGCCCGTTAGGGGACCTTGCTGATCACTTTCTACTCTCTGAGGGTCAAGGCACCTTCCACATGGGATGTGCTCCACGACAGGTGCAATACTGGTCCCTCCAAACATGCCCATGTCCTAATCCCCAGAACCTGTGAATCCATTACACATCGTAGGGGGGAACTAAGATTGCAAACGGACCGAAGGTTGCAGGGCAGCTGATGTCAGGGTAATGAGAAGATCCTGGATCATGCAGGTAGGCCCACCCAGAGCAGCCTTAGAAGTGAAAGAGGGAGGCAGGAGAATCGGGATCAAGGTGATGCAGGAGAAAGACTGAACCAGCTCTTGCTGGCTTTGAAGACGGAAGATCAGTTCCTGGAGCCAAAGGACTAGGACAGCGTCTGGCAGTGGGGAAAGTCAAGGACACAGACTTTCCCCTGGTGTCTCCAGGCGGACTTCACCCTGACAATGCCTTGATCTTAGCTCAGCCACCCGCATCTTAGATTTGTGACCTCTAGAATTTGTGCATTGTTTCCAGTTGGTTCCACACCAAGTTTGTACCAGCTTGTCACTGCAGCCGTAGGAAACTGATGCATACTCCCAGGCTTTCTCAGAAGATTTGGCCTTCTGCTAAAAGACCCCAGCTCCTCCCGCTGTGTCCCCCAGGGGCTGCATCTCCTAGGGGTTCATGAACTCCGGGGCAAGAACCTTTGCCTTGTGGATGCTGTGCTAGCTTACCAGGGATGGGGGAGGTCAGGATGGCTGGGAAACATAATCGGTCAGAAGCAGGACTGCCCAGGGGAGCCTCAGACTGTGATGGAGACCCGATAAAGTCTTGGCCAGCCCAGTGGGCAATTTTGTAGCAAAGACTGCAACTGGGAAGACCCCTGGTGGGTAGAAATGGCCAGGCCCAAGCACGCGGGCGGAGGCTCCCCAGGGAGGGCGACCCGGAAGGCGCTGCTGCACCCCGGGGTTCTCTCTTGGAGGGAGATCCTGGAGGTGTAACTATGGCTGGCCGTAGCTACTTTTGGAGTTGGGTCTTGGTTTGAGCTCTTTTGCACTATTATGGGACAAGAGTGATTCACCGTGGGGCTTCACTGCCCTTTCCCCCTCTGATTTGAATGTTTGGGAGAGGTGCTGAGCCGTTTGCTGCTTCTGTTCCGGCCAGTCTCATATAAACGTGAGTTATCTGGCAGCGTAGGCACTGCTGACAGGACGAGATTCAACTTCTTTTTTTTTTTTTTAATTATTTCAATTTTGATTTTTAAATTTTTTAATGCTTATTTATTTTTGATAGAACGCAAGGTGGGAGGAGAAGAGAGGGAGGGAGACACAGAATCCAAAGCAGGCTCTAAGCTCTGAGCTGTCAACACAGAGCCCAACATGGGGCTCGAACCCACAGACCATGAGATCATGACCTGAGCTGAAGTTGGTTGCCCGACCAACTGAGCCACCCAGGCACTCATTTTTTAATATTATTATTTTTAATGTTTGTTCGTTTTTGAGAGACTGAGAAAGAGAGAGAGAGAGGGAGACACAGAATCTGAAGCAGGCTCCAGGCTCTGAGCTGTCAGCACAAATCCAGACGCAGGGCTCGAACACACAGACCATGAGATCATGTCCTGAGCTGAAGTTGGACGCTCAACCAACAGAGCTGCCCAGCCGTCCCCAGATTCAGCCTCTGCACCGTGCGGATCCACACGTGTGGGCCTTGCCATCTGAGGCTGGCTCCCCGGCAAGGCCCGTGCTTCTCATGTGCTTGTCACAGCGATCAGCTGTGTGTCCTGCTGCTCCAGACCACAGGCTCCCTGTGGCAGCTGCTCCCAGGTCCTCAGCTGGCCAAGCGCATGTCCCAAGAGGGCCTTTACTTCTCACCTCTGGTGCCTTGCCTCAGTTGCTGCACCCTAAGGTGCACCCTGCTGTCAAACCCTCTCTGGGCTCAGGAACAACCCAGTAGTGCAGGGGGCGGGGGGCTGGGGCTGGCGGGTACATTCTTCTCCCTCCCTGCCGGGTTCACACCATTCTGGAGCAGAGCTTCCTCACGAAGGTGTCAGGTAGGGAGACGTGGCCATGCAGTCTCTCCGAGTCACTGTACCCTCTTCCCCACCAGGGTCTCCTTTCCTATCACTCTTGCTTTTCTGGGATTCTGTTTCCACCCATAAAATGTTAGCCCTTAAGCTTTTTTTTTTTTCCTTTTAAACAACATTACCGAAGCATAATTTATATACCATCGAATTTACAACACTGCACAACAGTCACCCAAATCACTCATAGAATATTTCCATCACCCCAAAACACCCCTCGGGTCATTTGTGGTCATTTCCCTCTTCCACTTGCAGCTCTGGGAAAACACTAACCTGCTTTGCACTTCCTTAGATTTGCCTTTTCTGGCTCTGTAAGCTTTTGCCTCTGGCTTTGTGGTTTAGGGAACTCAGGTTAAGACACAAAGCAGATGATCCAGAAAATTCTTTGGTCTCCAAGGATGGCCGCTGGGCCTTTTCTGACCCACAGGCGAGAGTGACCACCCTGGGCAGCTTGCTATAGATTTTGAGAACAAGGATGATGTGTTGACAGATTTTAGTTATTTTTAATTAGGACATGCGCTGCATTGACAATTATCATAAAGAGGCGTGATAGAATGTGTCTTAGTGCTAGAAAGATTTCTGCCAAAATAGCCCCGTTTTCTGGTTTTCATTTGAATCAGAAGTAGCTCATCTGATCTGGGGGGAGATGGTCTGGTGGCCAGGAGGGCCCTGAGGGTGGGACTTTCTCTGTGGTTCCTTCAGTCTTGTTTGTACTTTTTTGCCCCCCCTTCCCCCCCGGCCAGAAATTCTCCTCTAGGATTTTCTCTTCGCAAATGGTGATTCACAAATGGTTTTGTGTTAAGGTGTTTCGCTCTGGAACTCTCTACAGGTCAATATGCTACCCTCTTGACAAATATGTTTATTTTAAGTTAGGCCTTTAGCATCTTCCGCCTGAAGGTGCAGAAACTGGTTCGGAGTAGCTGTGGCGGGGGGTGGGGCTCTCCTCAGTCCTGGCCCTGAGGCCTCTCCCCTCACTGCCAAATTGGGTACCCTGGGTGGCACTGAAGACACAACAAAAGGCTCTGAAGTATGAAACAGTCGTGTGTCTGGAAACCATAAAAAAGGTTATTTGTCAAGCATATATTATGAGTCAGGTCTTAAATTATCTATAAAGCAATTTATTGTGCCTTTAATGTGGGCCAGGAGATGTGCCAAGTGCTCGATACCATTATCTTCTTTAATCCTCTTTCAAAAAAACTTTTAACATTTATTTATTTTTAAGAGAGAGAGAAACAAAACATGAGTGGTGGAGGGGCAGAGAGAGAGGGAGACACAGAATCTGAAGCAGACTCCAGGCTCTGAGCTGTCAGCACAGAGCCCGATGTGGGACTCGAACCCACAAACCGTGAGATCATGACCTGAGCTGAAGTTGTACGCTCAACTGACTCAGCGCCCCCCAGACACCCCATCTTCTTTAATCTTCTTAACCGCACTCTTGCATGCCCATTTTAGAGATGTGGAAACCGGCCCAGCTAATGGGCAGCAGAGTGTGAATTCAAGCCCAAGCTGGACCCCCTTGCAGACCATCGTGTCATCAGCCGGCAGCGCAGATGAACTTGACAGTGTTCAAGGAGCTCATGTTTTAGAAGCACGGGACAGAAATATGCCAAGTGAATCCAATTCAGTTTTATAATAATAGCTACCATTTGTTGAACATTTGTGAACTGTCAGGCACTATTTTTCGTGCTTTGGGTGTGTTATCTCCTCTTATTCTTGAGAAGATCTGTTGAGTCGTTTCTATCTGGACCACCGTTTTCCTGATGCGTATGCTGAGGCTCAGGTGGTTAAGACAACTTGCACGAAGCCAGGAGACAGGAGTCCTACTATTCCACTTGGTCTCTCTTAGACTGGGAAGTAGGAGAAATAGAGCTCCATAGAGTGCAGATGACGGGCTGGTCGGCAGGACAGGACAGGACAGGCAGGAGGAGGTGTTTCAGCCGAGCTGAAAGATTAGCGGAGGTGGAGGCATCTGGGTGGCTCAGCTGGTTAAGCATCCTGACTCTTGATCTCAGCTCAGGTTATTATCTCATGGTTCATGAGATCAAGCACTGAGTTAGGCTCTGTGCTGAGTGTGGAACCTACTTGGGATTCTCGTTCTCCCTCTCTCTCTCTCTGCCCTTTCCCCACCTCTCAAAATAAAGAAATAAAAACAAAAAAGATTAGGATATGTTTGTTCACCAGGTAGACAGGGAGGAAAATGGAAGGGAAGGGCATTTTAGGCAGAAGGAAGAGCTTCACAAAAGTAAGGGTATAAAAAACAGTGCACAGATTTGGGGAACTGTACCAGGCTCCCCTCGTCTGGAGCATGGACTTGGGGAACATGGCTTCCTATTTCTGGATCATGAGTAGGGCAGGGAAAGCCAGGCACAGCCTTGAGATCTGAAGAGATGGGGAGGGACAAGTCAGGAACAGCCTCCAGGGTTTGGCTATGGGGAGCCTGGGTTAATTTTGTTGGCAATGGAGAGCTTTGGAAAGATTTAATTAGAGGTGTAACAATTAAATTTTCATTTTGGAATGATTACTCTGACAGCTCAGAATATCTTAACACAAAATAATTTATTCTCCACGTGGAGCAAGACTCCCAGGGGATGGAATATGCACAAGAGAAGTGTAATCAGGGTGGGCTTAGGGGAGACCAGGAAAAATGGAACTGCTGGAACTCACGGAGAGCCTTCTAAGAAAACTGCTATTAGCATGCCAGGAGGTTTGGGTGGTGGGACCACAAGATGAAGAAGGAAGAGGGGGGAGTATGAGCAGACTTCTGTACCTCCGATTCTCCTTTTTAGTGGGACAAAGGGGGATAGCGTGATAAGTAGGATGGGAAGGGCCCCTCAAGGTAGATGAGGAACCTGGGGGAGGGAAAGCATCCTCAGAAAGGAAAGCCTCAGAGGTGCCTGGGTGGCTCAGTCAGCTGAGCGTCCGACTTCGGCTCAGGTCATGATCTCACAGTTTGTGAGTTCAAGCCCCACATTGGGCTCTGTGCTGACAGTTCAGAGCCTGGAGCCTGTTTCCAACTCTGTGTATGTCTCTCTCTCTCTCTGTCCCTCCCCTGCTCATGATCTCTCTCTCTCTCTCTCTTTCTCTCTCTCTCTCAAAAATAAATAAATGTTAAAAAAAAAAAAGACAGGAAAGCCTCAGGCGGACATTGCTGGAACACTTTCTTCAGACTGTGTTTTGCACTTTCATTGTTTGGAATTTTTTGGTTCTTGTTGTTAAGCATCCCACACACACTGAAAAGGACGTAAAGCATAATGTAGAGCCCCGCTGACCTTTGCGAAGTGGGGCGACCTGCATCTAGTTCAAGAAAACACTACGCTAAAGGAGAGAATCCAGACATAAATGATTGCATTCATGTACAATATCCAGAACAGAGACATCTAGAAAGACTGCAGATGAGCGGTTGTTTAGGGGGAGGGGTGGAGGATAAGAAAAGGACCAATGGGGTTTCTTTCTGAGATAGTGGAAGTGTTCTCAAGTTGCCTGTTATGATAACCAGATACGCACATATCAGGGAATATACTGAAAACCACTGACATGTAGAGAGAAGGAAGGAGGGGAGGGCACAGGAGGGGAGGGAAAGAGGAGGAGAAAAGGACCAATTTCAGAGCCCGGGTTGGTAATGCCTCCCACATCCTGGCCACTACCCTCACGTCGCACCCTGCCTATTCACTTCTCCTGTTTTTGCATTTTGTGTAAAATGAACCAAAAGCTCTGTTGTGTCTGGCTTCTTTAGTTCAACCTTCTGCTTGTGGGATTCACTTACATGGGCTTCTTGAGGCATCATTGTTACCCATTGTGAATTAATAGACATACATCAAAAAATTCCCCCAAGTATCCCACCGCTGAGATAGAATGCTGTTACTGTGGACTTATTGGTGCTTTTTTTTTTTCCCAACTGTTTTTGCTCTGCACACTAACTTTTACAAAATTGCCAGTAACAGGTATATCCCTGTGGTTTGCAAAATCTCTTCCACGGACGTGCTTCAGGGATTGAGTGTTTTATCCACATTTAGTGTTTGAATATATTCCAATCCACTTAGAATGGTAACAAAAATAACACACAGCCAGATGCATTAGAAATCAAATTTATTAGAAACTACAAGTGTGAGAATTTGTGTCGCTTGGTTGATTCGTGATTGTATAGTTGGGGCGTCTGGGCGGCTCAGTTGGTTAAGCATCCGACTTTGGCTCAGGTCATGATTTTATAGTTTGTGAGTTTGAGCCCCGTGTCAGGCTCTGTGCTGACAGCTCAGAGCCTGGAGCCTGCTTCAGATTCTGTGTCTCTCCCCCCCCCCCTCTCTCTCAAAAATAAATAAACACTAAAAATTTTAAAAAAGATGATTTACAACTATTTCAACAACTTTTCAGTAGCCATTGATATAAAAAGGGGGCTTCATGGTAAATAATGTCTGCATTTAGATAGCTTGCTAGTCTCTATTTCTTATAAAAATATAGCAACTTTGGTCATTCAACGTGCTTCCCAGCTTCTGAGTGTCCAGGTGAGAGAAATATCATGAAGGGCTAAGTCTGTTCTCAGTGAAGACTGAGAAGTGGGTACAAGAAAGCCTTCGATGTGGGACATAAGAAGAAATCTGCAACATGAATGGAGACCAACATCCTGTAAGAAGTAAAGAAGGGGCATATTTAAAAACAGATTTTTGTTCAAAAACATGTTTTAGTCAGCATCTGTTTTAGTCATAAGGAAACTTAAGAGACCATAGACCCTAAAACAAGAGACAAAGTATAAAAAAGATAAGCTTCTATGTTCAGGCAACAGACCAAGACGAAAATGAATTTGGCAACATCTAGAAGAAAATATAAGGAAGTGAGCATTTGGAGGCAAAGCTGGTATGTTGTCTTAGAAGAAGCGAGGAACAGAATTATTGCAGAAAGATAACAGGGAATCTATTTAGTGGTCAGGAAGATGGGTCTGAGGCAATCCGGAGGACCACAGAGCACGAGGGCATGAAGTCACGTTATGAAGTTGTGAATACGGAGGGCAGACAGTGAAGACCCAACACACGGATAATTTACGTTTCTGAAGAAGAGATCGAAACAAACAGAATAACACCTGCTCTGCTTCGATGGCAGCAACGGTCCCACCGGACTTGTGGGGACGTGTGACAGAATTATTCTGAAGTTTATTAGAAGACTATTACTGGAAGAGCTGGCCAGGTCATTAAAAAAATCAAAAACAAAATGATGAGTGGGTGCTTCCTCTTCCATATATTAGAATTCACTTTATTATTCTTTATTGTTTCCTTTTTATTTTAAAAATATATTTTTTAAAATAAACCCTTGTGTCAATGGCCAACTTTCAATAGAATTCACTTTAAAATTACATTAATGAAAAGTGGTGCCGGGGCCCCTGGGTGGCTCAGTCGGTTGAGCGTCCAGCTTCGGGTGAGGTCATGATTTCATGGTTCGTGGGTTCAAGCCCTGCGTCAGGCTCTGTGCTGACAGCTAGCTCAGAGCCAGGAGCCTGTCTTTGTATTCTGTGTCTCCCTCTCTCTCTGACTCTCCTGCTCTCTCTCTCTCTCTCTCTTCATTAAAAAAATGAAAAAAAAAGTGCTACTTATTAGGATGAGCACTGGGTGTTGTATGGAAACCAGTTAGACAATAAATTATATTACAAACAAAAGAAAAGTGGTGCTAGTTTTAGAGAGAGCAATAAAGTGGAAGAGAAAATTGGCATAGTTGAGTTTATATATATGGCAAAGGTCTGAAGTCAGTGAGAAAAGGATTCAATATAGGATCGGGAAGACGGGTTAATGTTTGTGGAGAAAATTGTTCATTTCTTTACTTATGCTAAAGCATAAATAAGTTGCATTTGGATTAAAGAGTTAAATATAAAATAGGAAATCACGGAGAACCGTCAGACATGGCAGTGTGGGTTAACTTTGGATAAACTTGGGTTGGAGAGTGTGTTTCCAGTTATAGCCCCAAAGTTGTAAATTGTGCAGGAAAAATTTGGTAGGTTTGAGGTTATAAATGTAAAGCATTTGAAAAAGTAAAAAATTAAGAACAGGTGTTTTTAAAAAATATTTTTCTTGTTTGTTTTTTCTTCTTTCTATGTGTTTATTTATTTAAATTCCAGTTAGTTAAGATGCAGTGTAATATTAGTTCCAAGTGTAGAATTTCGTGATTCATCCTTACATACAACATGCAGGGCTCTTCACAACAAATGCCCTCCATATATTTTTATTTTAAATTTATTTTTGACATAGAGAGAGACATAGCATGAGCAACAGAGGGTCAGAGAGAGAGGAAGACACAGAATCCGAAGCAGGCTCCAGGCTCCAAGCTATCAGCACAGCCCCATGTGGGGCTCAATCTCATGAACCAGGAGATCATGACCTGAGCCAGCCAGATGCTTACCCAACTGAGCCACCCAGGTGCCCCAATAAGTGCCCTCCTTAATGCCCAACTCCCATTTAACGCCCCCCCCCCCAGCCACCTCCTGTCTGGTACCTTGTTTGTTCTAATAGTTGAAAGTCTGTTTCTTGGTTTCTCTCTCTCTCTTTTTCCTTTGCTCATTTGTTTTATTTCTGAAATTCCACCTCTGAGTGAAATCATGTGGTGTTTGTCTTTCTCTGACTGACTTATTTCATTTAGCCTAATACTCTCTAGCTCTATCCACATCATTACAAATGCCAGGATCTCATTTTTGTTTTTTAAATCACTGAGTAATGATCCCTTGTACATATATACCACAGCATCATCCATTCAGCACTCGATGGACATTTGGGCTCTTTCCATAATTTGGCTATTGTTGATAATGCTGCTATAAACATTGGGGTACACGTATGCCTTTGAATAAGTTTTTTTTATATTCTTTAAGTACATAGTAGTGTGATTGCTGGGTCGTAAAATAGTTCTAATTTTAATATTTTGAGGAACCTCCATATTGTTTTCCAGAGTGGCTGCACCAGTGTGCATTCCCACCAACAGTCCGAAAGCGTTCTCCTTTCTGTCCTTCCTCATCAACATTTGTTATTTCCTGTGTTAATGCTAACCGCTCTGAGTGGTGTGAAGTGGTATCTAATTGTAGTTTTGATTTGTATTCTCTTATGATGAGAGATGTTGAGCATCTTTTCATGTGAAAAATTATAATAACTAATACGAATGATAAACTGAAGTAAATGATTTCCAAAGCATAATAGAAATGTTTATTGCTAATACATGAAGTCTTTTTGGCAATCAGTAGAAAAATACTAGCAATAACTGGGCAGAGAACGTGAACAGATTTACATAAAAGAAAAGAAGTCAAATCGCCAATAAGCCTTCAGAGAAAATGGACAGCTTTATTGATCATAGAAATGCAAACTAAGGCAACAAAATGTCAGTTTCATCTATTATCTTAGCAAAGCTGTGGGTGAAAAAGTGTAGATATCCAGTATTGGCAAGTCTGTTTTGTGAAAATAGCTATTTTCATTCTTTGTTGGTGGGATAAAATTGTACAACTTTTAGGTGCGAAATTAGACAATGTACACAAGTTTAAAAATGTGCATTGGTTCTGGACCCAGCGATTCCATTTCTAAGAATTTCATCTTAAAAAATAATCATATACGTTTAGAAAATTACACAGAGAAGCTCGTTTCACACTGTAGTAAAGAACTGGACAAAGAACAACCTAACTATATACTGTTTACCCTGTTTCTGGCAGCGTTCTAAAGCGTTACATGTGTTAATTCATTTAATCGATACACTGATATAAACCCTTCCCCCATTATTATTAGGAATCAGGTACAAATTGTTTAATTACTTTGCCAAAATCCCATGGCTAATAAATAGTAGAGCAGGAATTTTATCTCAGGCAAATTTTTCTGAACCTCAGCTTTTAGTTACTTTGTGGCATCCTATAACATATCATATGTAGCATAATTCTTATGTCCAAAGTAGATGTCCAACCTTCAGGGATTAAGTCAACCATAAATCGTTTATTCATGGAAAGGAAGGGTATATGTACAACCGTTCCAAATAATATTTTTTCATATGGGAATTTAAAAAATCATGTGCTATTTTGTGAGTAAGGGCTATAAACCGCATAGTTAAATACCATTAATAAGAATATTAATACTCTTCTAAGAAGGAAATGGGAAATGCTACCTGGACAATATGAAAGTTAGCAGTGTTTCTCGTTGGGTAGTGGGATTATGGGTGCTTATTTCCCCCTTGGTACTTTTCTGTATCTTCGGCTTTGCCCATGAATTGCTTCTGCGTTTACAAAAAAAATGTTATTAACTAATAAGGAAGCAGAAAACCAGACTTCAGATTGCTTGGCAATGCAGACAGCTTTTAAATTGTTTATGGAGTCCTGTTTGGGAGAGGAGAAATAAAACTCTTTGTGTTAAGTCTTACACGGTGTACAGCAGGTATAAATAATTTAGTCTTTGCTGATTACAGTGGGACAGAGCAGCCGCTGTTATTCAAAGTGTTCATGAAACTTGATGTGGGCTTAGGGTTCAGCATACGATCCTGGTCCCAGAACGTAAGCAGAGAAGGGAAGCCATTTAGGGAAGTATTGCAGGATAACCTGGCCCAGGGCCCCCCAAAACATCCCAAAGATCTTTGACCTACCTGGATACTAGAGTTTGGGGGCAAAATAATTGAGGGAAAATGCACAGTTCTGTTATAGCATGATCAACTCAGTTTTTGCATAAATTTACTTATTTATTTTTATATTTAATATTAATATTTAGCTAATGTTTTGATTTCATTGCTGATCATTGGAGTTTTTTGACTTTGTTTTTTCAAATTTTTATTTAAATTCGAATTAATTAACCTATAGTGTTATATTGGTTTCAGGAGTAGAATTTAGTGATTTATCACCTACATAAAACACCCATTGCTCAACACAAGTGCCCTCCTTAATGCCCACCCCCCATTTATCCCATCTCCCCTCCAGCAACACTCAGCATCATACCTCAATATCATAAAGGCCATATGTGAGGGGTGCCTGAGTGGCTCAGTGGGTTAGGTGTCCAACTTCAGCTCAGGACATGATCTCACGGTTCATGAGTTGGAGCCCCGCGTCGGGCTCTGGGCTGACAGCTCAGAGCCTGGAGCCTGCTTCAGATTCTGTGTCTCCCTCTCTCTCTGCCCCTCCCCTGCTTATGCTCTGTCTCTCTGTCTCTCAAAAATAAATAAATGTTAAAAAAATTTAAAAAATAACTTAAAAAATAAAGCCACATATGAAAGACTCACAACTAATATCCTTAGTGGGGAAAAAACTGAGAGCTTTTCTTCCAAGTTCAGGAACAACTTTGTTATTTAACAAAGTCCTGGAAGTCCTAGCCTTAGCATCAGAAAACAAAAAACTAAATAAAAGCCATCTGAATCAACAAGAGAAAAAGTCAAAGTATTTGCAGATGATATGATACTCTATGTAGAAAACCTAAAAGATTCCACCAAAAGATTCCTAGAACTGACACATGAATTCAGCTAAGTCATAGGATATAAAATCAGTGTACAGAAATCTGTGGCATTTCTATACACCAATAATGAAGCAGCAGAAAGAGAAAACTAGGAATTAATCCTATTTACAGTTGCACCAAAACCATTAATGTACCTAGGAATAAACCTAATCAAAGAGGTAAAAGATCTATACTTTGAAAACCATAGAACATTTAATGAGAGAAATTGAAAAGGACACAAGCAAATGGAAAAACATTTCATGCTGATGCATTGGAAGAACAGATATTATTAAAATATCTCTCCTACCTAAAGCAATCTACATTTAAGTCATAAATTTAAAGATTTATTTATTTATTTTGTTAAAAATTTAAGTGTTTTTTAAAAATTTATTTTTGAGAGAGAGAGAGAGAGACAGAGAGAGACAGATTATGAGCAGGGGAGGGGCAGAGAGAGAGGGAGATACAGAATCCAAAGCAGGCTCCAGGCTCTAAGCTGTCAGCACAGAGCCCGATGCGGGGCTCAGACTCACGAACCGGGAGATCATGACCTGACCCGAAGTTGGATGCTTAACTGACTGAGCCACCCAGGCGCTTGTTATAGCTTTTCTTTAACACATGATCGTTGGTGGTATATATTCTCAAAGCAGAAATAGCCAAGGATGTTATCTTCACAGATGTCAGATAAATAAGTGTGTTTTCAAAATCTTGAACCATGCCTTTAGCCTCTGAACCTTCGTTTTAACTGTGTAGATGGTGTTCAATCTTTTCTAGAACATTTTATTGCTGAGAAGCCAGGTTCAGTTGGGTATTGTTCTTTTCTCAGTATTTTTCCCTCTTATCTTTGAATGGTTTTAATTTTTCCAATATTTTAACATTTTGCCAGCATGTGTCCACGTGTGGATCTCTTTTCATAGAATATGATTTTCCTAAAGGTCAAGAAAAAATATTTTCTTTTTTTTCATTAGTGTGTTGTTTTTTGTTCTGTTCTACTCTTCCAAAAAAATCAATAATCTTTCTATTGGAGCTTTTAAATCGATTTTTGATATCTATCATTCTCATTTTTATTTATCCTTTGCCTCTATATTCTTGGAGAATCTCTCAAGTGTCTTCTTTTTTCTTTTCCTTTTTTAATGTTTATTTATTTTTGAGAGAGAGAGAGAGAATACAAATGGGGAAGGGCAGAGAGAGGGAGACAGAGGATCCGAAGTGGGCTCTGCACTGATAGCAGAGAGCCTGATGTGGGACTCAAACCTACAAATGTGAGATTGTGACCTGAGCTGAAGTCAGTTGCTTATCCAACTGAGCCATCCAGGTGCTTCAAGTGTATTCTTCTTCTTTTAATGTTTATTTATTTATTTTGAGAGAGAGGCAGAGAGCACGAACAGGGGAGGAGCAGAGCGAGAGGGAGACACAGAATTCAAAGCAGGCTCCAGGCTCTGAGCTGTGAGTACAGAGCCCGACGGGGCTTGAACTCACAAACCGCGAGAACACCACCTGAGCCAGTCAGCCACTTAACCTACTGAGCCACCCAGGCACACCTCCATGTATATTTTTAAAAGCATTTTGATTTCTTCCAATTCTTGTGTTACTACTACCCTCTTCATCTCCTTCTGTTTTCTTGTTCTCACAGGTTGTTCTCTTGCTATATAGATTTTTGTTCTGATTTCATGAAGCCCACTGGTCCTTGAATTCTCTTGAGGCATGCCCTTCCCCTGGGGTGCTGGAATATAGTTCTGAAATAGTTTTGTAGACCTCTCTGTCAGATTTTACTCCTTATTACAAAGCCAGGTCTATCCAGATGTACCTCTTGCCAAAACACAGGGCACATGGATTGTTCTAGGCTGCGCTTTGTGTCCACTTGGGTGACGAGCGGTCAGCTGTCCTTCTAAAGCTGTGTAAGTAAGTAGGTCTTCGGTTCTAGTAATCTTTCACCTAATATTGCTACTGCTTTGACATGATGATGTCTTATTTCCTCAATTTTAAACCAACAGAGCACTTTTTAAAAAACAACCGTCATCACCGTATATTGCTACCAAGCTGGTGTTTTTCTTGTCCTCATGTGTGGTCCTTTACCCACGGAGATCACATCTCTCAGAGAGGTCTCATGGTGTTAAGAGGCCCCTGTTTTGATGTCAGATCTCCATTCAAGTTCCAGCTCTGCCCTTCTAGCTCTGTTACCTTGGGTTAGTTACATAGTTTCTCTGAGTCTCTGTGTGTTCATCTTGTACAATGGGACTCCAAGCACATTTGTGATGATCAGATGAGGTAATAAGAGATACTCTCTGTAAAGTGTTTGAATGCTGAGTGCTCTGGCCAGGCACTGTTCTGAGTACTTCACAAGTTTTTAGTAAAGAGGCAGGCACCGTAATATTTCCAGTTCATGCGTAAGAATGAGGCCACGTGGGGTTAGGGTATTTGCTCATCGTTGCACAACCTAGTAGGTGATAATGTGAGGAATCACCCCAGTAGTCTGGCTCCAGAAGCTGGAAACGTATGTCCCTGTGCAGACTGCTTCCAAAATGTGCCACTGTGTCCTTGCCACTCACGCTCACTCCCCACATTTCATATTCAGTTGGCTCTTTTTGAGCTGATTGAGCTGAACATCGGAGTGCAAGAAGAAAGACAATGAGATGTGACGGGGAGGGAGTCTGGGGTGCCTTGAAGCTCATTTCTTGGCACGCCACTGTCCTGTTTTGTGAAGGCTAAGGGAGTTTGGCGGAGGTCAGCTGAAGCATCCTGCCGACCTTGCTGGCTGGCTGTCTTTGTTTCACGAGCAGAGCCAGGGGTACTGTGAGGCCAGTCCTGGGTAGGTGTTGTCTAACCAGCCTTGCATTTGGGGCTGGAGGGGGGAGGTTGCATCCACACCTGGCCTGTAGTTGGACCATTGGCTTGGTTTTTCAGGGTGAGCTGGGCCTTTCATGGGAAGCATCTACTCCTTATTACATGGTTCTGGACAGATTCTTCCTTCCAAAGGGGTGCCTTTGACAGTGTAAATATCACCAGTGGGATTGGTGAGGGCTTGATGACCTGGACACCCTCCTCTGGCTATGACACCTCTTAGACTGTCCCTGGTGATAAAAGTCTGCCCCTTCTGACTCAAAGCAAGCATGGTATTATAGAGCAGTGATCTGTGCTCAGTGACCTCATGGTATGTAGAATGACAGTCCTGGTGCCCAAGGACCCTTCTGGCTGGCACAACTTGGATGCATCTTTTTTCATACTTCCTTGTTCTTTTTTAGGTTGGGGCCATGTTATAAATCTAGCAGTTGGTGGAAGGGAGAACTGGTGGGGGTGGGTTCTTTTAAGGGGGAGTGTATAGCAGGCAGGGAAGAAAGAGGAGAGAGGAGGAGGGGAGGAAGGAGAATGTTTCTTTATATGATACACTTGGAAATCTTGTCCTGTAGACTTTGATGTCAGGACAAAGTGATCCTTGCTTGAAAAATTGCACTTTATTTTAGGAAAAAGCCTGGTATGGTTTGATAACAGTGATGTTTTTATCTAATCTCAGGTAATAAATAAAGCAAGGTACCTGTGATCCTTGGCCAAAATTCAAATGTCAACTTGATTATGTAAAAGCAGAGGAAGCCAAGTCTTTTACAAGAAGGTTCATATCTTTTTATGGCCATTCATCGTGCTGAAGTAAGAAGCCTTGAAAATATTGAGATATTTGATTACAAATGGCTGGCTTCTTCTTGGTCTGTTGAATTACTCAGACATGTTCTTCCTCTCTTAACTTCTAAGTGTGTTGCTCTCATGAAGTCTGTATTGCTGAGAAGGCTGGTGCTATTTTTAAAACAATTTAAGAAGAAATTGGAATTTTCTTTTTTGGAAGTCCTTAAGCAATAAAATATATTTACCATATCGAGGGGAGCACTAGACACCTCCTGGGTAAAGGGGGAAGGAACCTTCCTTTCTAGGGTCTCTGGTGTTTTTACAAAACTTGATAATGCACTAGATCACAAAGAAAATGTATTTAATCCCTCAGTGCAGAAACTGTGCAGGCCACTTTCTCTGGGAATAATGTAACAGAAGTCTAAAGAAGCAAGCCTACCGTTCGATAACAAAAAGTCAGCAAAAGGGACATTAAATAGAGAAAAAGCAGCTTATTTAGACAATAAAACAATGAGGTCAGTACAGATGACATATGGCCAACGTTCACTGAAAAATTACACAGAGGTAGTTCATAGATTTAGGTAGTTTCATTATTAAAGAAAATAAATAATTCATTCAACTTAGGAATTTAAAAAGATTATCCTCTCTTGCAAAAAATGAGAATGCAGCACTCCAACATGTCCACAAGCCTATAAACAAAGCAGTGTGGTCAATAGTGTGGATTTTGGGGAGAGTCAGCTTGAGTGTAAATCCTTGCTCCCATCCCCTGTTAACTGTGAGCCACTGGGCGCGTGGCCAGGATTATCTTTGCCCCTGTTTTCTCGTCTTCAAATAGGAATAAAAACTCCAACTCTTTGGAATAAAGGGGAAGATGCAGGTGAGGTGACAAGCATAGCAAATTCCACTGACTTGAGAGTTAGATACCACTTCCCTGTTCCTCACTGCCTGCCTGGATGACCATTCACCACCATTTGGGTCTGTCTCCCAGTGCCTCTCTGACCCTTTCATTCTTGTTAATGAGTCCTGTTTGGTTCTAAACAGCATTTTTTCTTTCGGTAACAGTTCTACTGAGATATAACTCACGTACCGTATTACTCACCCATTTAAAGCCAATTCACTGGCTTGTAACATAGTCACATAGTTGTGCATCCATCAGCATGATCAATTTTAGAACAATTTCATTACCCCATAAAGAAACCCCATACCCTTTAGCCTTTACCACGTGGGCCCCTCCCTGGGCCCTAAGCAGCTAGCCTACTTCCTGGCTCTATAGATTTGCTCATTGTGGACATCTCACAGGAATGGAATCATTCAGTATTTGGCCTTTGTGACTGGCATCTTTCACTCAGCCTAAGTTTTCAAGATTCATCCATGTCGTAGCTTGTATTGAGTTAATTCCTTTTCATAGTTAGGTAATACTCCATTGTATGGGTATATCATATTTTAGTTACCCATTTACTGGTTGATGGCTTAAATATGACATCTTACAACTCATAACGACTCTATTCTATTATTTGTCTTTCTTCATTGATTGGCTTACTCACTCACCAAATGTTTACTTAGAGGCCATAAAATATAAGAGGCTTTGTTAGCCATCAAGAATAGGATGACGAATAAGACACTGTTCTTGACTTCCGAATGCTCGTTTTCCAGCAGTGGGAGAATTATGGATCTGACTGTGTGTCCATGTGTAAAGAATTGAAGCCCATGCCTAGTTCCCTGATGTGGAGAAGGCAGCGGTTATTCCACCCTGAAGGGTCACAGAGGAATGCACAGAGAAACAAAGCCCGCAACCATGAGTATGCCTGTGGCACCACAGTCGGGACAGATAGTCCAGGCGGTGGCAGTAGTTGGAGCCAATGCATGAGGCCACCCAGCAATGTACCACATGGCTGGACAGGAAGATAAAGTGATTTGACTTGCTGAGGCTGAGGGTTGGGATGGAGTGAGCTGCAGCTGGAGACGCAGGAGACCAGACCAGGAAGCACCCCACTGTGTGTCAGACCAAGCAGCTGATTTTAACCGAACCCCCACGGGACCACAGAAAAGTGAAGGGGGATTATGAAGGGTACAATGGTGGGGAGGAGGAGCAGGTCAGAGACCAGTTAGGAGAACCCCTTCGCCCAAATCCGTTCCACTTGGGTGAGTTTGGGTCTTGTCCTCCTCATCCAGTCTGTCCCCAAAGTCCGGCTCGCTGTCCTCACTGCTGCTGCTTGGCCTTGATCCTTTTGGTTTGGTTTGGTTTTGTATTTTATTTTCTTATAGTTTTGAAACTTTATCAATATAGTTGACACACAGTAGCTTTAGTTTCAGAGGTGCAACGCAGTGATCTGATGAGTTTGTATGTCTGTACATCATGCTGTGCTCACCACCAGACAGCTACCGTCTCTCCCCACACAACGCCATTGCTGTGCCACTGACTTAGATTCTTTTATTCCCACAACATTTTCATTCCATAAGTGGAAGCCTGTATCTCCCTCCCTCTTTCACCCATTTGGCCCATTTGCCCATTGCCCCACCTCCTTCCCCTCTGCTTTGCCTTGATATGATATCTTAGCCCCTCCTCACACCCCCAGTGTACCCTGCTCCAGGCTGTTTTTCAGCCTGCTGACAAGAGTTCTTTATCACGATCTGGTTGTATTACTTTCCTGCATAAACATCTCCCTGGCCCCTTATCGTCTGCAGTATGAAACCCAGACCCAAGACAAGTCATACGAGGGCCATTGGTTGAGAGAATAATGCCCTCTTCCCCCAAGGATTTCCAGTATCCTAATCCTGATGACCTGTGAATATGTTACTTGCAATGTGATCACAAGGCTTCTTATAAGAGGGAGGTGGGGGACGGGTCACAAGGAGAGGGGGAAACACCGAGACCAAAGCAGAGGGTCAGAGGTCAGAGAGGAAAGAAGATGTGGTGCTGTTGGCCTTTAAGATGGAGGAAGGGGCCATCAGCCAAGGGATGCAGGCGGCATCCAGGGGCTGGAGAAGGCAGGACCTGCTCTGTCCTAGAGCCTCTGACGGGAGCACCGCTGTGCTGGCACATTGATTTCAGCCCACCAAAGCCCGTGTCAGTCTTCCTGCCTCCGGAACCATCAGACAATAAATGTGTGATGTTTTAGAGCCTCTACATTTGTGTCGAGTTGTTACAGCAGCAGTAGGAAAGTGATAGAGGCTCACACGTGGGGCTCAAAGTTCTGTCCAGCCTCATCTGCTGTCGTCCTCTGCCCCTTGACTCCCTCCTCTCTTTTTTCTTTTTCTTTGCCATTATTCTCTTTTCTCTGGCATGATTTGTAGTCCCCCCCCCCCCATTGCTATGTGGTTCCCTATTGGTTTTTTAGAACCTGAAGTCTTTGATGATGGCACCACTTCCCCCAGGCTGTTCATCACATTATTATCGTCTCTGCCATCTGTTTGAATGCCTTTATTACATCCCTTATTAGGAGGGGCTGTAATTTTGTTTATGCTTCTGTCTCTCACACTGGACCACGAGTTTCCCCAAAGTCATAACTTAGCCATTTTTTTACGCCTGGTTTCTGCTCTGCAGTAGTCACTTTGGATTCTCTGTTCGGTTGCTGTCTCTGTCTCTGTTGCTGAAGGAAAGCAAAAGATAGAACAAAATGTAAAATGAGACCATGTAGGGGTGCCTGGGTGGTTCAGTCTGTTAAGTGTCTAAATCTGGATTGCAGCTCAGGCCGTGATCTCATGGCCATGAGATCGAGCCCTGTGTTGGGTTCCATGCTGGGCATGGAGCCTGCTAGAGATTCTCTCTCTCCCTCTTCCTTTGCCCCTCTCCCATGTGCACTTTCTCTCTCTTAAAAAAAAAAAAAGAGAATGTGTATATGACAATAGCCATGTACCATATTTAAACATGAGAACATATAACTGAATGCTAATCAGATTTCAATCTTAAAAAAAAAAGAACACATTTTTTACCTTCCCCCATTTCTTTTCTTTTTGAGTGAACATCATTTCATGCTCATTTTTTTATTGAGGGTATAATTGACATACACGGTTTCCTTAATTTTAACTGTACAATGTAGCGATTTGATATTTGTGTGTGTTACAAAATGATCACCCTAGGAAGTCTAGTTATAATGTGTCACCATGCCCCATTCCAATTTCTCTACAGATTCACCAACATTTTATGGTTAGTTTGTTTTTTTAGTGGCCATTGGAATGGATGTGTCTCATTGTGGTCTTGATTTGCATTTCCTTGACTAATGACATTAAGTATCCTTTCATGTGCTTTTGGGCAACTTTGTATATTGTTTTAGAGAAATATCTGTATCATCCATTAGCCATTTTTAAATTGTGCTTGTGTCTTGTTGTTGAGTTCTACATGTTCTTTAAGACACCCCAGAAGGGGAAAAACATTTGCCAGTCACACATCTGATAAGACGGTAGTATCCACGATACAAAAAAAATTTTTTAAGAGGTAGGATACTTGATGAGGACAGGGTAACTCAGGGCTGAGTCAGAGTTTATACAATTTATCAACATGCTCTTCTTTCCATGAAATAGCTGAGAGAATCGCAGTGAATTCCTTGAAATCTTCAAGGCATAGATGACTCCGGTATTTAAAAGCCCATATGAAACTTGGACAAATTTACCAAAATTTATCCTATTATCATGATCCAGAATTCAGAACTCAACGAAAGTTATTTTAGAAACAAACAGACAAAATAAACAAGTCTTGCTCTTTAATTAACTAGCATTTTCAAAACTGATGTTCCTCAGGGTGCTGTTCTGGGAAATGTAAATAGATGTGCTGGAAAAAAGTTCCATAGTCAATAAGTTTGGGAAATGTGGCACATTCTCTCCACATCCTTGAGATTCAAGGTGCCTGCCAGGCTCTTGCCACTGGTGGAGACCTGCTAATGTTGTTTTAACCACCTCTCAAGCTGGAGAATAAGCCCTTCTAAATGTCTAAAAAATCATGGCACATTTAGTAACATCTTGCCGAACAGTTTAGAAAATGCTGATATAGGCAGAGAAGTCCAAAAGGATTGATTAGTGGACAGAGTGTGGCTATATGCATGCAAAATCTTGCATCCCAAGACGAGGAAGGCTTGTTTTAGGAATGTAAGGGTAACTCAGAATAAAGTAATTCATTGATGTAGGACATCTTATTAATAGTTTTAGAAACAGAAGAAGAACCTCAGATCATATTGGGATGATTTAATATAGTCCCACACTTATTCCCAACTGAGTCCTTGTAATTCTAATATAATAAAATCCTGTTTGAAAAACAGGAACCAAATGTTTAGCTGACAGAGAAGAAAATCATTGTTTGTAAAGTAGGAGTAAAGCCAAAATGTCCGATATTCCCATGTGAATATTTGGGAGTTTGGACACACAGCAGTGATAGTAACATCGACTCCAAAGGTTGGGATCCTAATATGCCTGCTGGTTTCTTACATTGATGATCCATGATGGTTGTTATCTATCACTAGGTTCATGCCATTTCTGAAGCTAATTTATGTTTTGAACCTGAACATTTGGGGGAGTTAAAATTTTCTCACTTTTAGTCCTGATCGTACATCACAGGATTTGAGGACCAGGTTATTTGTTCTTCCTGCTTCCTTTCTTAGTCTCTCTTTTTAAAATGTTTCCTCACCATCCTGGAAGCAAGGAGAGTCTTGGTGGAAAGAATACTTAGTTGCCTCTCCTAGACCAGGTTGGGGGAGTGCTGTCTGTGTGTGGTGGGGGGCAAAGATGAGCATCCTGGGGGTTGATGCTTCCAGCCGTGGGCCCTCATTTCTTACCCCTCAGCCTGATTCCTGTAGCAAGCCTTTGGTCCATTATTGTCTGGGATAGTTAATCCTGCTGTACAAAGTCCTGTGCCCTGGGAGAGCCTGATGTTGACCTTGTTCTTGGGCAAGTGCCACAGTGTTGGCTCTTGTGGCACCTGGTTCTGTGTGTCACAAAGTCAGCTCCTAGGAAGGTAGAATGGAGACAGACACATGCGTCTTTGGGTTTTATTAGCTATGCCACACTTCTGGCCTAATAACATATCACAGGATAAATTTTTGAAAACGTGAAATCTTGAATCTCCTATACATATAAAATGAACAGGTGTCAAAGATTTTATTTAAGTCATCCATTGAGGGGGACAGTAAGATGATCCACCTTATTCTAAGGAAAAACCCAAGAACTCCACACATACAGGCAAATGAGGAATACTGTTGGAGATTTATAAACAGAGGCAAAAATGATCCATCCCCCTCCCCAGGCAGTGATCACATTCTACAAGATATTGCTGATCTGCATATCTGTGGATGAGAGTCGCTTGCGTTATTATTGGTTTCCTGCAACTTACAGATTGTATAATAGCTCCAAGTTGACGAAAGACTGAAAACCTGGAAAAGTGTGTCAGCCCAGACACCTGGGAATCCTTTGCGTCCATTTCAGAGCCTTACATTTCCCCCCACGAAAAGCAGAACAGTAATGCTAGTAGTAGTGGTAGGAGGAGGAGGAGTGGGAGTAATAGTAATAATAATAATAATAATAATCTCTATTGCAGTTCCTAATTGGCTGAAACAATCACATCCTTTTGCCAAATTCCACTAGGCTTCAGTTGGTTCCATTTTTGTCTTCTCAACACCCCACTCGTCCGTCACTTTTTAGCAGATGGTACTCAAATTTCTTTGGTTTCCAAGCTTCTGCTCGGTCTTCTTGCATATTCAGGGGGTGCATGTGGACTTCGCAGCTAAGCTCCTCCCCTTTTCCACTGTCTGTTCCTTTCCTTCCGCTGCTGTAACAGTGACCACAGCATGGTGGTTTAAAACCACACCGTTTTATTGTCTTGTGGTTCTAAAAGCCAGAGGTCTGAAGTGGGTCAACAGGGCTGTGCTCTTTCTGCAGGCCCTAGTGGAGAATCCGATCCTTGCACTTTCTGGCTTCTCCATGCACCCCGGGGTCCTTGGCTCCCCGCCCCGCATCAGTCTGACTCAGCTTCCGTGTCATACATCCTTCTCTGACTGTCCTCGCCTTCCTCTTGGGAAAGGCCCTTGTGATTACATCGGACCCACCCAGATAACCCAGGACAATCCAAGATCCTGGAGCACACCTGCAAAGTCCTTCTTGCCGTGAAAGGTGACATGTTCATGGGACATGGACATCCTTGTGGGGCATTCTGTCTAGATATTCTGTCAGCATATTCTGTCTTCCAGAACTGGGCTTAGGGGTCTTGAGAGGATGGGTTCTGTGCCCTCTTCTGCTCATTTTCTTTAACTGAACCAAAATCCTAAGGTCTGTCCAGGAAAACTTCCTGAACAATCCTGAAAACTCCCCGCTATTTCCCCACCTGCTTACTCGTCACAGCTCATCTTCCTTTCTTCTCTTCCTTTCCTCTTATGGCAGGCAAACCTCAGCAAATTTGTTTCCAGCAAATGCTCCCTCCTTTTACGTGTTGGTATGCATTTTGCCAGAGAGGAGGCTCTCTGCTTGGACTCCGGTGACCTTGTTACCTACAGGCTGCAAACTTCTCACATCCATTCACAGACGCCTTGGGTGGTTCCTCCTGACTGCTTTATCCTCCTATCAGCTACAGAAGCTCTCAGACAATTCCTGCATTTTCTCTGGGACTCTGGAGGAATATTTTACTACAAAGGGGAATGGAGGGGTAGGAGGCAGTGGGGAGAGAACCAGAAAGTCATCCCGTATTTGTATAATGAATGCAATATGTTTCTCTCTCCAGATATGGCAGAGGACATGTGTAATTAGCAATCCTAATCATAGCCAAGGGTTACTGAGGGCCCACTATGGGCTCGAATCGTGTGTCAAGTCCTTTAAATATAGTAACATACGTAAATGCTCTCAACATTATGAGGAAAGGTTCTATTAATTTCTCCATTTTACAGAGGAGGAAACTGAGGCATTTTACAGAGGAGGGAAATGAGACATGAAAGAATTGCTCAGTTGACCATACAGATAGTAAGGGCCAGAGCCAGGATTCAAATCAGGACCAGGAACCTGTGTCTTCAAAGAGTTACATGATGCATAAGATTAGGTCCGGCTGTTTGGGGGAAGACAATAGGACTGACTGCTGGGCCTCTGGGGTTATACCACTGAGAAGAGATGATCACGTGTCGGGATCAGTCAAGGATGGGAAATAGGCACTAACATGCCCTGAAGATTTTAGACAGCTTCCTTAGAAAAGATGGATGCCCCCTGCTGGTGGAGCAAATTCAATTTTCTTTAACTGAACCCAAGTCATAAGGTCAGTTTTTAATGATCATTTCCCTCTGTTCCTGTTTTAGATCTGTGAGAGTCTTCACTGGGGGAAAATATGTCAGTTGCTCTGCTCAAGGGGACTCTGGTTGCTAGGCAACCTACACTTCAAATTTGGGAATCTTCTTCGACTCTAGGGATGGGATCCTAGCAGACCGGAGACCGGACATTCATAATTTACTACGGATGGAACAGTAAAATTTAAAAATAGGCTGTAAATGTTATTTGCCCCGCGTGTATTTGCAAAATCCTGATGAGTTTGTTTTGCAGAGGTGTTTGTTCCGACTTGCCTATTTGCAAATATACTTAATATTAATTCTTAATCAATTTGCACTCTGAATTGTCTAGTTAGTGAATGCAGTTGCGTTTCCACTACTTCCTGTTTACGGTCAGACACCTCAGAGTCCTCTGTTTTCCTTCCTCACTTCTCACATTTCCTGTCACCACGTCCTGTATGTTTCACCTCTGAAACGCTTCTGGATTGCATTTCTGCCTCCTTTTCTCTAACTGGCGAATTCAGGGATAGCTCAAGGATTTATCGCTTTTCGTATGGGTGATAAGAGGCTTCGGACTCATCTTTTTTCCTTCTCCTTATTTTTAGTCATCTGTCCCCTTTCCCTCCCAGCTTTTCTTGAGTTCTCTTTTTAAAACATAGCTCTGACCATATTACTCTTGCTTAGCAACTTTGATGGTTCCCTACAGCCTGATGCTAGACCCCTTGTTGTGATGTTCATTGCCTTCTGCACCTGGCCCCACCCAACCTTTCTCTGCTACTTTGCAAATAATTTCTTTCTTCTGGCCACACAAAATCTAGAGCTGTTATCCACACAGTTGTCACATCGCTCTGCCTTTGCAGAAGCTGGTCTCCCTGTCTAGAAAGAAGTACTTTCCTTCTTTTCATCAACCCTGCATTTCAGGCATTGTTCAAAGTCCGACTCATATTCACCTTCTCAATGAGATTAATCATACACTCATCTGTATTTTCATAACATTATTAGAACACATCACATTCTCTTATATTTATCTGGTGGTACATTTCTCAGACTAGACCAGCATATTTTTATATTATATTTTATTTAAAAACATTTTTAAGAATTAAAGTTTATTTTTATTTTGAGAGAGAGAGACCACAAGCAGGGGAGGGGCAGAGAGAGAGAGAGGGAGACAGAATCTGAAGCAGGTTCTAGGCTCTGAGCTCGAACCCACAAACATGAGATCATGATCTGAGCTGAAGTCAGATGCTCAACTGACACCCAGGTGTCCCTTATTTTTAGTTTTTAAAGTTTACTTATTTATTTAGAGAGAGAGAGCAAGAGAGAGAGCAAGCAAGTGCGAGTGGGGGAGGGGCAGAGAGAGAGAATCCCAAGCAGGCTCCACGCTCAGCACGGAGCCCCACATGCGTCTCGATCTTATCATGACCTCATCTGAAATCAAGACTCGGATGCTTAACTGACTGAGCCACCCAGGTTCCCTTTAGACCAGCATGTTTTTTGGACCATGACACGCTTGAACAATGATGTCAATGTGTAGGATGCAGGGCTCAGCCCTGTCCACTCCCTCGTCCTCCACGAATTCAGTTGCATTGAGACTGGCAGCGGTGTATGGCTCACATAGAACTTGTTCTCTTTATTGATTTATTTCTTCTTGAAAGCACGTCATCTGCAAACATCTCTACCCTTAGCCGTGGCAAGCAATGCGTGGTTTAGGACAACCTTCCCACCGGATCCTGGCGTGCTGGTGCTCTACGATGCTGGGTTATGAACAGAAGCTTTAACCCAGGCTCTGAAGATCAGGGAACCTGCTTTAGCTGTCTTTGTAATCCAGGCACCTTACACAGTGCCTGTCACAGAGCAAGGAGCCGATATGTTCTCAGGATATGAATATATTGGATGAGCTGAACACATGTGTTCATATTGATGATTTTTTTTTATGTGTGAATAAGTTTAGCTTTCATATAATAGATAAAAGTTATAGAACTCCTTACTTGGAGCCAGGTGGTGAGCTAAGTCCAAGGACTAATGGGTCACCATGAGGAGGAGGAGTCCCAGAAAGAAGCTCTGCTGCCCCAAAATGGGGTAATGCAAGCATCAAAAGGAATAAGAAATGCAACCTATAGAAAACCTTGAGAAAAATATATGTATAGGTACTCTCTCTCTATATAAGTACTGATATATATTATATATTTTTCATTATGTTTACACTAATAGTTATAAATATTAGTGTGTATAAATATGTAAAACTACACACACACCCATTTATGGAATACTTGCATCCAACAGTGGACGTCCATGCAAGAAACATTAGGTGAAAGGTTGACGGGAAGTGTTCCGATAGAAATTTCAGGTCTTCGCCACATGAACCTGCTGGTTATCACTATTGCTGGGAGATCAGATGTTGTGGCGTCCTGATGTGAGGCTACATGAAGCTCACAGCATCAAGGGGGAAGCTGTCCTCCCCAACAAACTGAACATGGATCCAATCAAGCCTGCAGAGCCAACTTCTTCTTTGTTTTTTAAGCTTATTTATTTATTTTGAGAGAGCACGTGTGCAAATGAGTAGGGGGAGGGTCAGAGAGCGAGAGGGAGAGAGACAAACCCAAGTAGGCTTTGCCCTGCCAGCATGGAGCCTGATTCGGGGCTTGATCCCACAACCAAACTGTGAAATCGTGACCTGAGGCAATATCAAGAGTCAGACGCTCAACCGACTGAGCCACCCCGGCGCCGCTAGAGCCAACTTCTACTTATAGGAAATATGAGGGACAGAGGAATTAGATAACATCACAAAGTCTTCTTGGGGGACCAGGAAAAGCACATTGCTCTCTTTTACATGACCCAAACACCCACAAAACTTCTGACACCAGATGCATGTGTCCACGTCGACCAGTTCTCCGACACCATCTGGGTGTCCTCCAGTTACGTTCAGTTCCGACACTGTCTTCCTGGAGTTAGTGTCAGACGCCAAGTTAAAGGCTCAGTCTCACAAGACTGCCCTCACTTGAGATGCCAATAGCAAGTCTCACACTGTCCCTTGTACTTCTATACAGCTATAAATCAGGGTTCCATAATCCCCTCCTTGGGTTCAGTAGTTTGCTAGAATGGCTCGAAGAACTCAGGAAACACTTCAAGTTACCAGTTTATTATATAATAAAAGATATGGTGAGAGTACAGATGAACAGCCAGCTGAAGAGATACATGCAGTGATGTGCAGAAGCTTCTGTCCCTGTGGAGCTGGGGTACGCTGCCTCCCGCCCTGTGCGCCTGTTCACTAGTGGAGGTTTCACGGCCCCATAGTTTGGGGATTTCTGTGGGGGCTTTGTCACATAGGCATGATCAGTGTCCAGCCCCCGAGAAGGAGGGGCGGGTCCATAAGTTCCAAACATCTCATCGTGGCTTGGTCTTTCTGGTGACCAGCCCCCATCCAGGAGCTCACCCAGAGCCACCTCATTAGAACAAAAGATCCTCCTGTCACTCAGGAAATGCCGGGGGATTTAGGAGCTCCGTGTCAGGAACAGGGTCAGAGACCAGTCCTTGCAGGCACCGGGGGCCCAGACCAATATATATATTTCTCATTATTTTGTGATGGGACTGTCTGCAGGACAGGTGACCTAGTTTCTGTAACAAATTAAAATGCCTTGAAAAGAGTGGGAGCAGGGAAGAGGTGGTTGGTTCTAGGAGAAGACAGGTAACATGTGAGCCCTTTTGTTCGTATCCCCATGTGATTGGATGAAGGAATGCCTGTGAGACAGGCAGGGAGATGGAATTATGTATGGGAATTAGCTGATACTGAGGAATTTTTGTTTAGTTTGTTAGGGTGATAACAGTATACGGTTATGTAAGAAAAAGCTTGTGTGTTTTTTTTAGTAGATACTGAATACATACTGAAGTATGTAGGTAGGGGTGAAATGACATGTGCTCTGCAGTGTTTCTGCAGAAAAGAGGTTAAAAGGACGTATAAAGGAAGTGTGGCAATATCTTAAAAGTTATTGGATCTGGATCGTGGTTATTTGGGGATTCATTTTATCATCTCTGTCATTTTGAGCATGTTTGGAAACTACATACACACACACATACATGTATGTAGAAGATGTTTATTTTCCACTTGTTTTAATTTCCATGGTGGCAAGTTCAATTATCCTCAATGGCCAAGGAGACAAGACTGTCTGTTGGAAAACATGCCAGTTTCAGTTGATGGAAACTGGGGTCTGCCTTAAATGGGTTAGTAGCCCTTCCCTTGACCCGTTTAGTTTTCTGGGGCAGATGTGTTCATTCACCAGGGCCTGCCATCCCTCTGAGTGAGAGTAGAGATGTTCAAGAAAATTATACATCCTTTGAAAAAGAACTTATGGGGCGCCTGGGTGGTTCAGTTAAGCATCCAACTCCTGATTATGGCTCAGGTCATGATCTCATGGTTGGTGAAATTGAGCCCGTGTTGGGCTCTGCACTGACAGCATGGAGCTTGGGATTCTCTGTCTCCCTTTCTTTCTGACCTGTTCCTGTCACACACACTCTCTCTCAAAATAAATCAACTTAAAAAAGAAAAAGAACTTTTAATCTCAGGCATATTAGTCTTCATGCAAATTATATTAATTACCCATGAAATTTATTTAGTCTCCAGAGCTGTCCTGGTTAGATATAGAAATAGAATATTTTTTCTTATCTACTTCGTTTTGTCATTGAATGTCCTTGAAAATCATAGTGAGGGATTTATTTTAAAGGACCTCCAATCCAAACCCACCTGAGTAGTCCAACGAAGCCTGAGTTCAACGAAGATCTTACATACACTTGAGAAATATCTAAGTCTTAACTTTTTTAATTTTAATCTAAAAAAATTACTGATTTCCATGTAGCATCTTGTTTGCTGTGAAGAAACAGTATTTTGTGTTGAAGTCAGTCTTTTAAAGTAAGGCATGATGCCTAAAGACAACAAAATTAAAACATGGAAAGCTTGGATTTCAGATTTATCAAACAAATTTGATATAAAATATAAGATAAAAGCATTTTAGAGTTCACGGTTTATCTTTTAGTGAACTCTAATTTTGACAAAATGAGTTTTACAACCCCAAGGTGAAATAGACATCTGTGATAATGCTTAAAAGACAGTAACCATGTGAAAAAATTAAAATGAGAATATGTCAATGAGCCCATTTTCAAATTAGTAATTACAGTGATTATGTGTTGGACATGATTCAATGTGATCTGTCACACAAAGATTTTACCATCACACTTCCCACTGCCTTTTTTCTTTTTCTTTTTAACGTGTTTTGTTTATTTTGAGAGAGGGAGTGAGCACAAGGCTGGGAAGAGGAAGAGAGAGAGAGAGAGAGAGAGAGAGAGAGAGAGAGAGAGAGAGAGAATCCCAGGCAGGCTCTGCATTGTCAGCACAGAGCCTGATGCAGGGCTCAAACTCATGAACCATGAGATCATGACCTGAGCCAAGATCAAGGGCCAGATGCTCAACCAACTGAGCCACCCAGGCACCTCCCCCAGCCCCAGCCCACTGCCTTTTCTTTATCAGGATTTCCCTTTAATATAGAGTTAAATAATCCTCTGTGCTCACTGGGTCCTGATCCAATTTATTGGAAAGGGGCTTTCTTCTTGTGCCTGACCCAGCCTTTGTTTCCTAGCCTTTGCTTGTTCTTCAAGAATTCACAAATACTCCTTCACCAAGCACACATCGGCCCTTATTCTCCCTTTGACTGGCCTACGGATTTTTCCATTGCACTTTCAGGATGTTATTTGGAAAAGCTAAATGCAAACACACCTCCCTATTATGCTTTCAGATTGGGGCCAGTGAGATGAATGAAATTAAAAATC
>NC_043707.1:24012569-24016166 GCF_006229205.1 Suricata suricatta
AAACACCAGACTCTTAAATACAGAGAACAAACTGGTGGTTGCCAGAGGGGCAATTGGTGGGTGGAAAAGTGAAACAGATAAAGGGAATTAAGAGTAGTACACTTATCCTTATGGACACTGAGCAATGCATAAAATTGTAAAATCATTACATTGTACACCTGAAACTAATGTGACACTGTATGCTCATGATATTTCAATTTAAAATAAAATAAAATAAATAATGGATGGAAACCCTGAAAAAGAATTACAGATCATTGGAATAGAATTAAGGGTCAAGAAATAAAACTATATATATATGTAATCATTTGATAGTCTACAAAGGTAGACTAAGGTAATTTAGTGATACAAGATGGGTTTTTATTGGTTAGTTTAATAAATGGTGGTATAATATTGCACTACTACGTATTTGCCCAAAGGATACAAAAATACTGATTTGAAGGGATACATGCTCCCCAATGTTTACAGCAGCCTTATCAACATAGCCAAACTATGGGAAAAGCCCATATGTCCATCGACTGATGAATGGATTAAGAAGATGTGATATATATACATATATAAAACACACACACACATATATGTGGATAGCTATATATATACACACACATACACACAATAGAACATTGCTCAGCCATAAGAAAGAATGAAATCTTGTCGTTTGCAATGACGTGGATGGAGCTAGAATGTATTATGCTAAGTGAAATAAGTTGGGAGAAAGACAAATACCGTATGATTTCACTCATATGTGGAATTTAAGAAACAAAACAGATGAATATAGGGAAAGGGGAGAAAAAAAAGAGGGAGACAAACCATAAGAGACTCCTAATGATGGAGAACAAACTGAGTGTTGATGGAGGGAGGTGGGTGGAGGATGGGCTAGATGGGTGATAGGTATTAAGAAGGGCACTTGTGGGACACCTGGATGGCTCAGTCAGTTAAGTATCTGACTTCAGCTCAGATCATCATCTCATGGCTTGTAAGTTCGAGCCCCACATTGGGCTCTGTGCTGACAGCTCTGAGTCTGGAGCCTGCTTCAGATTCTGTCTGTCTCTCCCTCTCTCTCCTTCAAGAAAATAAACATTAAAAAAAAGAAGGGCACTTCTGATAAGCACAGAGTATTGTATGTAAGTGATGAATCACTAAACCCTACACCTGAAATTAATATTACACTGTATATTAACAAACTGGAATTAAAATACAAACTTGAAAAAGAAAAAATCAATGAAGGACATCGGTAAGGTGAAAAATAAAATAAATGATGCTGTAACACCTAGATATCCACATGAAAAAAAAAATCAACCATTACTTCATATCATAAATAAAAATGAACTCAGAATTGACCATAGACCCATATATAAAAGCTACAAACTATAAAATACTAGAAAAAAGTAGGAGAAATCTTTATGACTTTGGGACAAAGATTTATTAAACACAAAAAGTATAAATCATACCAGAAAATAATGACACATGCGCTTTACAAAAATAAAAGTATTTGCACTTTAAAGGCCACTGCTGAGAAAACAAGAGGGCAAGTCATAGATTGGGAGAAAATATTAGCAACATGTACATCAGACAAAGGTCTTATATCTGGAATATACAAAGAGTTGTTTTTTCTAAGTTTATTTATTTATTTTTGAGAGATACAGAGACAGCAGGAGTGTGGAAGGGGCAGAGAGAGAGAGAAGGAGAGAGAGAGAATTCCAAGCAGGCTCCCGGCTATCAGCACAGAGCCTGACACAGGGCTCAAACTCACGAAATAGTGACATCATGACCTGCACTGAAACCAAGAGTCAGATACTCAACTGACTGAGCCACTTGGGGGTCCCAAAAGAGCTCTTATAGTTAAATATAAGAGAACAAACCTAGTAAAATACATTGGAACAGAGCTTCACAAATGAAGAAATACAAAGAGTCAACCAGGAGATACATGAAAAGATGTAGGTCATAAGGGAAATGAAAATAAAAACCACAATTATATACCACTGCACCCCCAGTAGAACAGCTATAATTTAAAAAACTGATAATATCAGTGCTGGCAAAGACGTGAAGTAACTGGAAATCTCATACCCTAATCATAGGAATGTAAAATGCCACAACCACTTAGGAACAGTTTGGCCATTGGCTAAAGGTTAAATATCCACCTGTCTCGCGACCACCTGCCTTAGCCCATCTGGGCTGCTAGAATGAAAATACCATAGCCTGAGGGACTTGAATAATAGAAATGTACGTCTCACTTTTCAGGAGTCTTGCCGTCCAACAAGTAAGGTGCTGAGAGATTTGGTGTCTGGTGAGACTCCACTTCCTGGTTCACAGATGTCCATCTTCTTGCCGTGTCCTTACACAGCAGAAGAGGCAAGGAAGCTCTCTGTGGTCCTATATAAGGATACTAATCCCATCCAATGAGGACTCCATACTCAAAACACAATCACCTCCCAAATGCTTCCTTTCCAAATACCTTCGCATTGAGGGTTAGGTTCCAACATATGCATTTTGAAGGGACACAAACACGGAGTCCATAGCACCACCTATTTTTACTTGTTCACTCAAAAGAAATGAAAACATATATCTATATAAAGACTTATACAAGAATGCTTTATTTGGCCTTCTTACATGGCTAAAAAATAATGTCCATCAAGAGGTGAATAGATGAATAACTTGTGGTGTATCCATACAAGAGATACTACTCACCAACAAAAAGAAATGAACTATGGTACGTAGCAACACGGATGAATCTCAGGATAGTTATGCCAAAAGAGACCCGACGCAAGAACATATCCTGCATGATTCCCTTAATGTGAAATTCCACAAAATAAAAACTCCTCTGTAGTGACAGCATGCAGATCAGTTGGGGGCAGGGACCAGGGCATATGTTAGAAGGAATGGATTGCAGAGGGTATATGGAATTTTGGGAAGTGATGGAAATCTCTGATGTCTTCTTTATTGGGATAGTTTCATAAGTGCATAGTTTGTCAAACCTCATCAAATTGCTTTAAACCTTTTTTTTTATTTTTTTAAGTTTATTTTTGACAGAGAGAGAGAGACAGAGCAAGAGCAGGGGAGAGGCAGAGAGAGAGAGAAACACAGAATCCAAAGCAAGCTCCAGGCTCTGAGCTGTCAGCACAGAGCCCAACATGTGGGGCTTGAACCCATGAGCTGCAAGAACATGACCTGAGCCAAAGTCGGCCACTTAACTGACTGAGCTACCCAGGTGCCCCATCTTTAAACCATTTTAAATATGTGAAGTATAGTATATGGAAACTATATCTCAATATATTTTTTAATAAGCCAGAGCAAATACAGAATAGGGTGAGGGGACAAGAAAGCATTCCATCTGAGAAACAAGACTCTTGAGGGACATAATCACTGCCACCAGTTATCTGGTGAACCATCAAATGCAAGAGTCTGGGGCGCCTGGGTAGCTCAGTCAGTTAAGCGTCTGACTTCGGCTCAGGTCATGATCTCACAGTTTGTGGATTCGAGCCCCGCGTCAGGCTCTGTGCTGACAGCTCAGATGCTGGAGCCTGCTTCGGATTCTGTGTCTCCCTCTGTCTCTGCCTCTGCCCCACTTGTGCTCTGTCTCTGTCTCTCAAAAATAAATTT
>NC_043707.1:24016266-24026111 GCF_006229205.1 Suricata suricatta
AATTGAAATATCATGAGCATACAGTGTCACATTAGTTTCAGGTGTACAATGTAATGATTTTACAATTTTATGCATTGCTCAGTGTCCATAAGGATAAGTGTACTACTCTTAATTCCCTTTATCTGTTTCACTTTTCCACCCACCAATTGCCCCTCTGGCAACCACCAGTTTGTTCTCTGTATTTAAGAGTCTGGTGTTTTGTTTGTCTGTCTTTTTTTTCTTTGTTGACTACTGTGGTTTTAAAATAAATCTTGAACTCAGCTGAGATTGTCCTCTGAGTTTTTGGGTTTTTTTTAAAGCGCTTTGGAGTGCCTGGGTGCCTCAGTTGTTAAGAAGTGTCGACTCTTGATTTCGGCTCAGGTCATGATCTCCTGGTTCATGAGATCGAGTCCCTCATTGAGTTCTGTGCTTGACAGCATGAAGCCTGGTTGGGATTCTCTCTCTCTCTCTCTCTCTCTCTCTCTCTGTCTCTCTCTCTCTCTGTCTGCCCTGCTCCTGCTCTCTCTCTCTCAAAATAAATAAATAAATATTACCAAAAATTGCTTTGGCTTTTTGTAGATATTTAGCATTTTCATATTTATATGGAATCCAAATTATTAGTATCAATGTAAGAACCTGATGAAATTTTTTTAAATACAGTTTATTACCAAGTTGGTTTCCATCTAACACCCAGTGCTCTTCCCTGCAAGTGCCCCTCTCCGTGATCATCATCCCCCTTCCCCTTCCCCCTCCCTCTTCAGCCCTCAGTTTGTTCTCAGCATTCAAAAGTCTCTCATGATTTGCCTCACCCCCTCTCCCTAACTGTTCCCCCCCCCGCCTTTCCCCTTCCCATGGTCTCCTGTTAGGTTTCTCCTGTTAGACCTATGAGTGACAACATATGGGATCTGTCCTTCTCTGCCTGACTTATTTCGCTTAGCATAACTCCCTCTAGGTCCAGCAATAGCACTGCTGGAGATCTACCCAAGGGATACAGAGCCTGATGAAATTTTGATAGGAATTGCATTAGAGCTGTAGATCAGTTTGGGAAGAATTAAACTTTAAACAACACGGAGTAGTATTTCAGTCCATAAAGATGGTGTCTGTCCCTATTTATCTAGATTTTTTTCAGAACCTAAATAATTTTAAGTTGTAGTTTTCAATTTAGAGGTTTGCATATCTTTTGGTTAGATGGACTTTCCTTCCTTCCTTCCTTCCTACCTTCCTTCCTTCCTTCCTTCCTTCCTTCCTTCCTTCCTTCCTTCCTTCCTTCCTTTCTCTCTTTCTCTTTCTCTTTCTTTCTTTCTTTCTTTCTTTCTTTCTTTCTTTCTTTCTTTCTTTCTTTCTTTCTTTCTTTCTTTCTTTCTTTCTTTCTTTCCTTCACACTACCAAAATGGAATTGGTTTCTATAATTTCCTTTTCCATCTTTTCCCATTCCTGTATAGAAATACAATTTTTATGTGAACCTCATATTTTGTGACTTTGTTAAGTACACTGGTTAGTTCTAAAGTTGCTTTTAGACACTTTGTAATTTTCTATATGAATGGTCATATCATCTACAAAAAAAAGACAGTTTTACTTCTTTTCAGATCTTTCTTCCCCCCCCACCCTGCTTTTTTTTGCCTTTCTTGCAGTGACTAAGACCCATCGTCCAATGGTGAATTCAAGTGGTAAAAATGGGCATTGTTGATTTGTTCCCAATTTTAGGGAGGGGGCAGAAACCTTCAGTATTTAAGCATCAAGTGGGGGCCTTATCATATTGAGGAAAATATCCATTATTCCTAGTTTGCTCTGAGGTTTTGTCATGAATAGGTTTTTCATTTTGTCCAGTGCTTTTTCTGCAGCTACTGAAATTATATAGCATATATATAGCACATATATAATACTGAAATTATTCTATTGAAATGGTAAATTACTTTTATTTTTGATTTTTGAATGTTAAACAAGCCTTACATTCCTGGGATAGGCCCTCCTTAGTTATGATGTGTTATATTTTTGATATATTTCTGTATTGCTTTAATTTGCTAATGTTGTATTAAAGATTTTTGTGTCTTTGTTTATTAGAATAGCAATGTGGGGTTTTTTTGTGTTTTGGTTGTGTGTGTGAGCACGCACGTGTGTGTGTGTGTGTGTGTGTGTGTGTGTGTGTTTACTGTAGTTTGCTTTTTTTGTAATTGCATTGTCTACTTTTGTTCCAATTCTTGCTTGGACACAGAGTCCTAGGGCTGTGCGTGTCAGGCTGCTGGGCACCTTCTGTCTCTGCGTGTTCTGTGTCAATGGTTCCTATTGGAAGAAGTGACAAATAGTCTGAACGCAACTGACAAGAAACTGAAGCACTTTCCTGGTCGACATCTCACATATCTTCATGGCATCCTTTGTAGGCAAGGATGACCCTGTGTTTACCCAAGAGAGTCTTGGAAAGCTAAGAGATACGCAGCAAGGCTTTGAACAGTGGCTGTAAAAATGCACTGTTTGATTTGCTCTTTCCATGGGTTTTGGGCCCCCTGTCTGGTGACGGTCGGCCTGGGCTCTGTGGGTCTGCTCCCTGTGACTGCCATCTCGCTGGTGAGTCTGTGACCGTGTTGGGGAATGTTGGTTGTCATAAACAAGGGCCAGGAGCCAGGACACCTGCTGGCCTGTCTCCTGCTCTCATTCTGCCCCTGGCTGTGCTGCTTCCTAGCTGTGTGACCTGTGACAAATTTCTCAATCTTTCTGGACCTCTGTTTCTTTGTCTTTCATATAGAATAATGATACATTCCTGGTCAGATTGTAAGAATCAGAGATCATGTATGTGTCTATAAATGGTACCTTTTATTACTACTTTAATATTTAAACCCTCTGAACTTTAGTTTACTCGTGTGTAAAGTCAATATAAAATGTGTAAAACTGAGGATGACCCCAGTGTTATTTTGGAACGCAGATAAAGAGATTGGCCCCTAGTACATAGCAAATCCTCAAAAAATTCTTTCTCTCCGTTCTGTTCTTGATTGACATTATTAGGCTTCATTGTGGGCATTTTTTCCTGAAGGTCAAGAAATTTGTACTAAGAACATAGCAGGCTAACTACTACAGGTTTTCGTGTTTTTTTTTTTTAATTACTTAATTTGTCCATTTATTTATCCACCCATCTATTACAGATCCTACCTATCTCATTCACGATGCACTTTAGGAGTGAATTTTATGACACTTAAAAATTTTTTTTGACAGAGAGAGAGTGTGTGTGTGTGCATGAGTCAGGGAGGGGGCAGAGGGAGAGAGAAGCTTAAGCAGACCCCACACTCAGCATGGAGGCTGATATGGAACTCGGTGCCATGATCCTGGGATCATGACTTGAGCTGAATTCAAGAGTCAGATGCTCAAGTGCCTGAGTCACCCAGGCGTCCCATATTTTATGACGCTTTTAATTATTTGGAGGTCTACAGCTCTAGTTAATGGCTCTGAAGCTAGATTTGCTTGGAAGCACACTTGTCTTTTGGCAGCTGGGGTGACAAGTTTAAATCAGCCAATACCTAATCTTGACTATGTGAAGTCCTATGCAGTATTTATCAGTATACCCTGAAAGCTCCCACAGGTATGAGTTACCAGTATTTATTTTCAGCTCAATTATTCAGTTCATCTCCAATCTATGATAAAATATGATAAATGGCTCTTTGTTTTTCTCTGAGTAGATCAAAGAATCTGGGTATATATATATTTCTCAGCTGTTTGAATCTTTGGTAAAGACATGGCAGTTACAGATGCCTAAATTTCAGCTAAGAATCACCCAGGGAGCCCCCTGCTTGGAGCTGAGACTCTGAGGTTCCTCCTCATGCATGATGTTTTCTGATCTCTGGGACTCATAGCCAACCTGGCACTCCTGAGACTTTGGGTAACTTGAACAATCCTGGGGACCTGAGTGGCTCCATCAGTTAAGCGTCTGACTCTTATTTTTCATTATTAAAATTTTTAATAGTTGATTTATTTTTGAGACAGAGACCAAATGGGGGAGGGCAGAGAGGGAGACACAGAATCTGAAACAAGGCTCCAGGTTCTGAGCTGTTAGCACAGAACCCAATGCGGGGCTCAAACCCATGAACTGTGAGTGAGATCATGACTTGAGCTGAAGTCGGATGCTTAACTGACTGAGCCACCCAGGCACCCCAAGCATCTGACTCTTGATTTCAGCTCAGGTCGTGATCCTTGGGTCAGGGGATCGAGCCCCGTTTCGGGGCACCACGGCAGGTGTGGAGCTTGCTTGGGATTCTCTCTCTGCCCCTACCACCCAATCACCTCAACATAAATAATAAACTTTTTATTAAAGGGACTACAGTCTATTTAAAAAAAATCATGATCATAAACTTTTAAAATCCTTTGAAGGGTTGTTTTGCGAATGATTGTAACTGCTGTTCATCTCATTGGCTTAGAGTGGACCCCGTGATCAGAGACAGAGACAGTTGCTACAAGAACATGAGATTCTTCCTTAACTAGGCTCAGAGTCATTAAAGCCATAAAGGGAGACACGTAGAAGAGAGTGGAACTAACTAGTAGCGAAAGAGAAATTAGAGGGAGAGAGCGGGGATAAACAGTAGTCAAGGGGGAGCCTTAAAGAGTGAATGGGAAATTTCACATTTTGAGGAACATTTTTTTCCTTCAAGTCTTTTTCAAAAGAAAGAGGTGCCCCATAATGAGAGTTCTGATCCTTTATTCATTTTAAAAAAAATTTTTTTAAATGTTTTTAAATGTATTTTTGAGAGACAGAGAGGGATAGCACAAGCAGGGGAGGGTCAGAGAGAGAGGGAGACACAGAACATGAAGCAGGCTTCAGGCTCTGAGCTGTCAGCACAGAGCCCAACACAGAGCTTGAACCCTTGAACTGTGAGATCATGACCTGAGCTGAAGCCGGATGCTTAACCGACTGAGCCACCCAGGTGCCCCACTGGTCCTTTATTCAATGATTATGTGCTTGTCTCCCACCACATCAAGTATGTGAACATGGAGAGGAGGGGATAAGAAAGACGTAAATATTACTGTCTGCCTCCTTGGAAAAATGCGTCCTAAATGGGACACGGCATGAAGCCAACAAGTGAGGGGGACCTGGGTAAACGGTACCAGCCAGTTTATAATGAAGAAAAATATGACAATAGACTGAATTAGGCTGGCGTGGAGTCAGAACACCATCCCTTTTACTTTTCTAGTTAAAATCCGTAAATCTGGTTTTGAAAATATATTGGAAGAGACAGATGAGCACCATGTCTAGTTTCATGCAAACATTATAAATAAAACATTTCTTGTAACCCTTGGAATTTTGTTTGGTGCATTTTAAAAGATCTATATTTTAAAGCCCTGTGCTGTAGATTCACTAGAAAATGTAATTTTACTACTGATGCTAAACATAAATACATATCCATGTAATTTTCTACACCTCGAATAACTTGGTTTTTTTTTTTCAATTTATTCACAGTCTGCATCACAAATAATCAACTTTTGCTTCCCCGCCCTGAACGTTTTGAGTTTGTGGGTTGTCTGTGTGAATATTTCATCTCAGGACCTCTTCCTAGTTCATGATGGAAGTCACTCTTTGTCTTTTGTCTTTTTTTTTTTTTAAACAGAAAGAGTGTGTCGAGAAAATGTCAACTAATTTTGATGTTAACTCAGGGGAGAAATTTGCTGTCTAAAAACAAAAAACCATCATGATATCCCCCAATCAAATAAAAGTGGTTTCTGGCCATTAACATGGATTAGACAGATGTGACAACGGAGCCCCTCTTACCTGGATGGTAATTCTTCCCTCAAGTGAATGGCTGCTGTCTTGGCATGTTGAGAGCCCTTAGGAATTTATTATTCTTGTTGGCACAATCCTAGCCTCCTTATTCTGCCCTCACCGTTTGTGCTAGGTGTTTGGAGCCTGGGGTAATCAATTCCTATAGCTCCCTTGACATGACCATGATGTTCCATAAATATTTCATGAACTCTTAAAAGCGTAGCCAAATGGCTTGAGTCAGACTAAATAGCCTGGAAATTAGAACGTTAGACCTCAAGTAGACCCTGTGGATTATTTTCTCCAATATTTGCCTTTAAGGGAAGGAAAACTGTCTTAGAGATAATTAAGCAATTCTCCAGATTCACAGAGTGCATGAGGAGTAGTGTCAAAACTAGAATGCTTGTCTACTTATTTTTAGTCTAGTATTCTTTTCTTTATTAAATAATTTTCGTAGTAACCTTAGATACTTGGTTGATTCTAACATGCTTACTGGTACTTTTTCCGTCCTTCCTTCCTTCCTTCTTTCTTTCCTTCCTTCCTTCCTTCCTTCCTTCTTTCAAGTGTAATTCACATACAATATGGTATTACTTTTAGGTGTACAACATAGTGGTTCAGCATTTGTAAATGATCACAGTGTGTCTAGTTACTATGTCACCATACAAAGTTGTTACAACATTATTGACTATATTCCGAATGTTGTACATTACATCCTCGTGACTTACTTATTTTATAGCTGCAGGTTGTGCCTTTTAATCCCCTTCACTTATTTCACCCAGCCTCCTACCACCTCCCCTCCGGCAACCAAATTCAAATTTTCTGAATTTAAGAGTCAGTTTCTGTTTTGTTTTGTTTTCTGTTTGTTTTGTTTGTTTGTTTGTTTAGATTATACATATAAGTAGAATCATATGTTATTTGTCCTCTGTGTGGCTTATTTCACTTAACATTATACCCTCTAGTTATATCCATGTTTTCTCAAATGGCAAGATTTCATTTTTTTTATTGCTGAGTAATATTACACACACACACACACACACACACACACACACACAGCATCTTTTTTTTCTTAAGTGTACTCATTTATTTTGAGAAAGAGAGAGTGAGCATGAACGGGGGAGGGGCATAAAGAGAGGGAGAGAGAGAATCCCAAGCAGGCTGTGCTATTGGCTCAGAGCCCTACACACGGCTGGATCCCACAAACTGTGAGATCATGATGTGAGCCAAAACCAAGAGTCAGATGCTTAGCCAACAGACCCACCCAGGCGCCCCTCATCTTCTTTATTCATTTGTCTAATCATGGACCCTTGGGCTGCTTTCACATCTTGGCTATTGTAAATAATGCTGCAATGAACATAAGGCTGCTGTTCTTGAAATCATGATGGTATGACAGTGCCCATCTGAGTTGATAACGCAGTGCCTGTAAATTGCTTGGAGCCTAATAAGCCATCAATAAATGTTAAAACAATTTTTATTTTTTCTACTCTTCTTCCTCCTTTTATTATCAACTGCTTTACTCTTATTTTGATATTTTCATGATAGAGGTTGCCAACAAGTAGACTCAAATCTACTCATAGCCTTAAAAAAATTAATGTTTTTATTTATTTTTGAGAGAGAGAGAGACAGAACATGAGCAGGGGAGGGGCAGAGAGAGAGGGAGACACAGAATCTGAAGCAGGCTCCAGGCTCTGAGCTGTCAGCACAGAGCCTGATGTTGGGCTCGAACCCATGAACAGTGGGATCATGACCCGAGCTGAAGTTGGATGCTTAAGTGACTGAGCCACCCAGGTGTCCCTAAAGCTTTTTTTGGGGGGGGTCACCAATTTAGAAACAGTGAAATGCACGGATCTTCAGTGACTAATTGATGAGTTTGGGTAAATGTGTTTTTGATGAGTTTTGGTAAATGTGTATGCCCATGTGATCTCATATACACATTTACCAAAACTCATCAAATTGGGCACTGGAGATCTGTGCATTTCAGTGTTTCTAAATAGATATATAGATATTTAGTGAATATTTATTTAGTGAATATATATAATAGATTCACTATTTCTAAATCTACACACACACACACACACACACACACACACACACACACACACCTGTAACCATGTGTATTCATTTCCTTGAGCTGCTGTAACAAAGGACCACAAACTGGGGAGATAGGGGGGCATAAACAAAAGAAGTTTATTGAATCACAGTTCTGGAAGCTGGAAATCTGAGATCAAGGTGTTAGGTGGGCTCTGCTCCCTCTGAAATGCATAAGGGAGAATCTTTCCTTGCCTCGTTTTAGTTTCTAGTGGTTTCCAGTGGTCTTTGGAATTCTTTGGTCTGCAGCTGCGTAATTACAGTCTCTGTACTCATCATCACATGGCCTTCTTCCCATCCATCTCTGCTTGCACATGGCGATCTTCTTACAATGACACCCAGCATCTCATCTTAACTAATGACGTCTGTGTCCATACTTCCAAACAAGGTCACATTCTGAGGTACTGGGAGTTAAGACTTCAGTGTATATTTTGGGGGCACATAGTTCAACCCAGTTTGGTCTATTACTCTGTATGTTACAGAGGGGATAGGGGCCAACAAACTTTTTCTGTAAAGGACCTGATAGTAAATATTTTAGGATTTGTGCACCATATTCTTTTTTTTAATGTTAATTTATTTTTTGAAAGAGAGAGAGACAGAGTGTGCACTGGTGAGGGGCAGAGAGACAGGGAGACAAAGAATCCAAAGCAGGCTCCAGGCTCTGAGCTGTCAGCACAGAGCCTGACACAGGGCTCAAACCCACAAACTGTGAGATCATGGCCTGAGCTGCTGTCAGGTGCCTAACCGACTGAGGCCCCCTAGGCGCCCCCTGTGGCCCGTGTTCTCAATTGCAGCTACTCACTTTTGTATAGGTAGTGCAAAAGCAGCCATTGACAATGTGTAAATAAGTGTGCGTGGTGGTGTTATAATAAAATTTCATTTACAACAATAGGAGGTAGGCTGAATTTGGCCCAGGGAGCTGCCGTTTGCTGCACTTGCATTAAAACATTTCCATCACCCCAGAAAGTTCTGTCAGTCCCCCTTTCCTGTTCAGCCCTCTCCTCCCATAGACAAACACTGCAGCGTTGTCACTGCAGATTCGTGTTTTGCCTGTTTTTGGACTTCCTATGAATGGAATCACACAGTATGTGCTCTTTTGTGTCTATCTTCATAATGTCTGTGAGATCCAATCATATCATTATGTGTATCAGGATTCCTTTGTTTTTCCAGCTTTGTTGAGGTGCAACTGACAAAGTTATAGTGTATTTAGGGTGTCCAGCAAGGTGATTTACATACATAGACACCCGTGAAAGGATTTCCACAATCAGGTTAATAAACACATCTGTCACCTCACATAGTTGCCTTTGTGTGTGTGTGTATGTGTGTGACAGAACTCTTAAGATCTACTCTCTTACGGTCATCTGAGTGGCTCAGTACATTAAGCATCTGTCTTGATTTCCGCTCAGATCATGATCCCACAGTTTCTGTGATCCAGCCGTGCATGATCTGTGAGCCAAAACTGCAGTTGAGTTGTATGAGCTCTTTATATATTTTGGAGATTCATCCTTTATCAGGTGTATGACTTGCAAATATTTTCTCCCATTTGGTGGGTCTTCTCTCATTTTGTTGATCATTTTGTTTTCTGGGAGGGAACTTTTTTTTTTAATAGTTTATTGTCAAATTAGTTTCCATACAATACCCAGTGCTCTTCCCCACAAGTGCCCTCCTCCATCACCACCACCTCTTTTCCCCCATCCCCCTTCGCTTTCAACCCTTAGTTCACTTTCAGTATTCAGTAGTCTCTCAAGTTTTGAGTCCCTCTCTCTCCCCAAACTCTCTTTCCCTCTTCCCTTCCCCCTGGTCCTCCATTAGGTTTCTTTTGTTCTCCTGTTAGACCTATGAGTGCAAACATATGGTATCTGTCCTTCTCTACCTGACTTATTTCGCTTAGCATGACACCCTTGAGGTCCATCCACTTTCCTACAAATGGCCATATGTCATTCTTTCTCATTGCCATGTAATACTCCATTGTGTATATATACACCACATCTTCTTGATCCACTCATCAGGTGATGAACATTTAGGCTCTTTCCATGTTTTGGCTATT
>NC_043707.1:24026211-24032962 GCF_006229205.1 Suricata suricatta
AGTGGCTGCACCAGTTTACATTCCCGCCAACAGTGTGGGAATATAGTCTCTTGATTTGTTCATTTTAGCCACTCTGACTGGCGTGAGGTGGTATCTCAGTGTGGTTTTGATTTGTGTTTCCCTGATGATGAGTGATGTTGAGCATCATTTCATGTGCCTGTATGCCATCCAGATGTTCTCTTTGGAGAAGTGTCTGTTCATGTCTTCTGCCCATTTCTTCACTGGGTTATTTGTTTTTTGGGTGTGGAGTTTGGTGAGTTCCTTATAGATTTTGGATACTAGCTCTTTATCTGATATGTCATTTGCAACTATCTTTTCCCATTCTGTTGGTTGCCTATTAGTTTTCTTGATTGTTTCCTTTGCAGTGCAGAAGATTTTTATCTTGGTGAGGTCCCAAGAGTTCAGTTTTGCTTTCATTTCCCTTTGCCTTTGGGGATGTGTCAAGTAGGAGATTGCTGCGGTGAGGTCAAGGAGGTTGTTTCCTACTTTCCCCTCGAGAGTTTTGATGGTTTCCTGTCTCACATTCAGGTTCTTCAGCCATTTTGAGTTTATTTTTGTGTATGGTGTAAGAAAGTGGTCTAGTTTCATTCTTCTGCATGTTGCTGTCCAGTTCTCCCAGCATTACCTGCTAAAGAGGCATTCTTTTTTCCATCGGATACTCTTTCCTGCTTTATCAAAAATTAATTGGCCGTACATTTGTGGGCCCAGTTCTGGGTTCTCTATTCTATTCCATTGGTCTATGTGTCTGTTTTTGTGTGGGTGGGCACTTTTTAGTCTGATGTCATCCCACTTGATTTATAGTTTTAAGTGTATAGATAGATCTTTCACCTACTTGGTTATGTTTATTCCTAAATATTTTACTCTTTTTGAAGCTAATATAAGTGGGATTCTTTTCATTGCTTTTCTGAATAGTTCATTGTTAGCTCGTAGAAATGCAACTGCTTTTTGTATGTTGATTTTGTATTCTGCAACTTTACTGATTCATTCATTTTAAAAGTGCTTTGGAGAGGCACCTGGGTGGCTCAGTCGATTAAAAGTGCTTTGGTGGCATCTCTATGGTTGTCCATATATACTATCATGTCATTTTCAGAGACAATTGTATTTCTTCCTTTCTGATCATCATTAATGTGGTGTATCAGATTTATTGATTTGTGTTTATTGAACCAGATTTATGTCTCAGAGATAAATCCCACTTTGTCATAGTGTATGATCCTTTTAATGTGCTATTTTTTATTTAAAAAATTTATTTTGACATTTATTTATTATTGAGAGACAGAGAGAGATAGAGCATGAATGGGGAAGGGGCAGAGAGAGAGGGAGACACAGAATCCGAAGCAGGCTCCAGGCTCTGAGCGAACTGTCAGCACAGAGCCTGACGCGGGGCCCAAAACCACGAACTGTGAGATCATGACCTGAGCTGAAGTTGGATGCTCAGCTGACTGAGCCACCCAGGTGTCCCCCTTTTAACCTGCTATTGACTGAGGTTTGCTAATATTTTCTTGGAGATTTTTACATGTGTGTTCATCAGAATATTGGTCTGTAATTTTCTATTCTTGTAGTGCTCATGTCTGGCTAGTGCTAGCCTCAAAAAAATGAGTTTGAAAATGTTCCTTCCTCTTCAGTTTTTTCCAAGAATTTGAGAAGCAGTGCAATCAATTCTTCTTTAAACGTTTGGTAGAGTTCACCATAAGGGTAGCTGTTTCTGGACTTTTCTTTATTGGGAAGTTTTCAATCTCCATACACATTATTGGTCTGATCATAAATTATATTTCTTCATGATTCAGTCTTCATAGGTTGTATGTTTTTCAGAATTTATCCATTTCTTCTAGGTTATCCAATCTGCAGGTGGCAAACTGTTCATAGTCTCTTATGATCCTCTGCATGTCTGTGGGATTGATTGTAAGGTCTCTTCTTTGATTTTTTATTTTATTTATTGGAGTCTTCTTTCTATTTTTTTTTTAGTGTAGCTAAAGGTTTGTCAATATTGTTTATCTTTTCAGAAGAACTCCTAGTTTCATTGAATGTTTCTGTTGTCTTTCTAATTTCTACTTTGTTTACCTCTGCCCTGATCTTTATTTCCCTCTTTTTACTAGTATTGGGCTTTGTTATTCTTTTGTATCTTTAGCTTCTTCTTCTTTTTTTTTTTTTTTTTTTTTAGGTTTTTGATGAGTGAAGTTAGAGTGTTTATTTGAAAACAAGAGAGACCTAATGGAGAACCAGGGGGAACGGAGGAGGGAGAGAGAGTTGGGGAGAGAGAGGGATGCAGAACTTGAGAGACTATTGAAAGCTGAGAATGAACTGAGGGTTGGGGGGGAGGGGGAGGGTGGAAGACAGGTGGTGGTGATGGTGGAGGGCACTTGAGGGGAAGAGCACTGGGTGTTGTATGGAAAACAATTTGACAATAAAATATTATGGGAAAAAAAAAGAAATCTTTCTTTTCTTTTTTTAAGTTTATTTATTTTGAGAGAGAGAGTGCGCGAGCAGGAGGGGCAGAGAGAGACTGAGAGAGACAGAACCCCAAGCAGGCTCTGCACTGTCAGTGCAGAGCAGCACTGTGGGGCTCGAACTCACAAACTGTGAGATCACAACCTGAGCTGAAACCAAGAGTCAGAAGCTTAACTGACTGAGCCACCCAGGTGCCTGAGATCGATCGATCTACCTTTCTTTCTTTTCTTTCTTTCAACATAAGTATTTATTGCTATAAACTTTATTTTAGTACTGCTTCTGCCACATCTTCTAGGTTTTGGTATATTGGATTTCCATTTTTGTTTGTCTCAAGATTTTTTTTTTCCATTTTAATGTCTTCTTTGACCCACTGGTTCTTCAGGAAAGTGTTGTGTAATTTCCACATATTTGTGACCATGTGGTCAGAAAAGATACTGGAGGGCATCTGGGTGACTCAGTCAGTTAAATGTCTGACTTCTGCTCAGGTCATGATCTCGTGGCTTGTGAGTTTGAGCCCTGTGTTGGGTTCTGTGCTGACAGCTCAGGGCCTGGAGCTCAGAGCCTGGAGCCTGCTTATGATTCTGGGTCTCCCTCTCTCTCTTTGCCCCTTCCCTGCTTGTGTGTGCACGCACAAGCACACACACACACACTCTCTCTCTCTCTCTCTCTCTCTCTCACTCTCTCTCTCTGTCAAATATAAATAAACATTAAAATAATAAAAAAATTAAAAAGAAGAAAAAATGCTTGATATGATTTCAGTCTTCTTAAATTTGTTAGAACTTGTTCTGTGGTTTAACGTGTGATCTATTCTGGAGAATGTCCTTTCCATGCTTGAGAAGAATGTGGATTCTGCAGCTGTTGGGTGGAATGTTGTGTATAAGTCCGTTAAGTTTATTTGGTCTCACATGTAGTTCAAGTCCAGTGTTTCCTTATTGATTTTCCATCTGGATGATCTATCCATTGTTGAAAGCGGGTATTGAAGTCCCATATCGTTACTGCATTGTTATCAATTTTCTCCCTTCCAACCTGTTAGTCCTTGCTTCATGTCTTCATGTATTTAGATGTTCTGATCTTGGGTGCATCCTTTTTTTTTTTTTTTTAAATTGATGAGTAGTATTCTATTGGGTGAATCCTATAATTCAATTATCCACTCTTTGATACTGGGTGAGTTGTTTTCAGTTTGGGCTATTATGAAGAAAGTGGCTTTAAGACTTTTTGTACAGTTTGTGTATATGTATATGTATGTGTGTGTATTCCTGTTTATCTTGGGTAAATACTCTGAAGTAGAATTGCTGGGTAGGTATATCCTCAATTTTATAAGCCACTGTCTGTTGTGCCAAGGTGTTCCACCATTTTACACGCTCACCAGCTGTTAGGAGATATTCAGTTGCTTTGCACCCTTATCGGCATTTGGTGTTGTCTGTCTGCAATGGTAGCCAATCCAATGTGTGCACATCAGTATCCCATTGTGACTGTAACTTACATCACTGTGATGGCTACTGACCTTGAGTGGATTTTCTCTCTTGCTCTTTGTTTTTCTCCCTCTCTTTCCTTCTCCCCCTTTCTCCTCTACTCCTTTTCCTCTCCCTTTCTTCCTTCCTCCCTCCCTTTTCAGTTCCTGAATGAGGGGTGTGGGTATTTCTTTTCCTTCCTTTAATTCTGTTTATTCTTGCTTCTTGTATTTTGAAACTCTGTTATTATGTGCATATGCATTTATCTGAGGATTGTTGTGACTTCTTGATGAATCGATTCATTTAGCATTATGAAATATCTCTTTCTCTCTGTTCATTCATTTGGCTTTAATGCAACTTTTTCTGATTTTAATGTGGCCATATGAGTTTTCTTCTTTCTTTTACTGCCCTCCTATCTGTGTTTTTAATTTAAAGTGCATAACTTGTATATGGCATATGGCTGAGTCTTGACATTTTATCTTGTCAGGAAACCTATTTTTTAATTGGAATGTTTAGTTGACTTACACAAAATGTAATTATTGTATAATTGGGCTTTTTTTCTACCTTTTTGTTATTTGCCTTCAATTTGATCCATATGTGCTCTTTTCCCTCTGTCTCTTCTCTTCTGCCTTCTTTTAGGTTAATTGGATATATGTTTTGGTATTTAATTTTAATTCCTCCACTACATACTTAGCTATACTGCTTTGATTGTGTGTGTGTGTGTGTGTGTGTGTGTGTGTGTGTGTGTGTGCATGTGCATGCATGTGGATGCTTTTGGGATTACAATAGACATCCCTTATTACAGTTTACTTAATATGATTCCATTTCATGTAAAATGTTAGAAGTCTGTGACATCCTAATAATATATAAACAGAATATTACATCTATGCAGTATGTTACACATATATGTGTACATATGTATAACATTATATTCTCTCTGTTCTAATGTTGCTAATGTCATTAACTTATGTTCTGGATTCATCAATATTCTACTTTATAAAAATTTCATTAAATAGCATTTTTTTAAGTAAGTAAAGAAAAAAATAAACTTTTTATTTACCCAATTATTTGTCATTTCCAGTGCTCTTCCTTCATTTTTATAGACAGAGTTTCTATTGGGTGTCATTTGCATTTAGGGGTGTAGGAGACAAATTCTTCTAGCTTTATTGTATCTGAAAATATCTTCTTTTTGCCTTAAGTTTTGAAAGATGGTTTCAGGAGAATATATAGAATTCTGTGTCAAAAATTCCATCATTTCTCCCCAGTAGTGTATATGTATCACAGTACTGCATAATGCCATGTGCTATATGTTATATATCACATATGTCATATACTATCCATAATACATATAAATATATATACATATACCATAGTCCTGTGTATATACATAACACAAATCTTGGCACTAAACCTGCATCACCTGATAATATCATCAAAACACTTTCAACTTCTAGACTTGTCTCTGCCTCATTACAAGAATCACTGCCTCTTTAATCCAGAATCATTAATTCTTCTCTGCCTAGCAGGCTACCTCTTCATTGTGCCAGTTCCACATTTTACAGCCTGTTACCTGCCGCTGGCCTTTCAAGTCTCAAATTCTAGATACTTGAAGCTACGTTTCACTGTAAGTAACCAAAAACCAGTGCCTTAAACAAATAGGATGCATTTTTTCTTCCATGGGAAGTCTGGAGGCAGAAGTCACCAACTTGGGCTCCAAGAGTCCATGACACCATTCAGGCCTCCTCTCCACCCATCTCCACCACCCCCTTATGTCATCCTTTCTTTTTTTCTTTTTTCTTTTCCTTTTTGCTGGTCTCTTCATGGTCTCCATAGGAGCTGTTGAATCTCCAGGCATGGTGACCCAACCGAGGACAGTAGGGTGAAGTGACCATTGTCCTGTCTTTTTCATTAGCAAAGCAGATGCTGTCCCAGAAGCCTCTTGCCGGTTTCTGCTTCAGTTTCACTGACAATGACTGGGTTCCGTGGTTGTCCCTGCTTGGAAAGGAAGCTGGGAAGGCGAATGTCCTGCTTCTTGAGGCTCCGTGGTGAACTGGTGTGGAAAGAGGAAGTGGGTGTGGGTGTGGAGACAGCGTAGCGGGGCGACGCCCCCACAGGGACGGGCTTCCTCTGTCTGCATCATGCCCCCACCCCGCTCCCAGCATCTCGGGCTGTAGGGAAGTGAGAAGTGCCCCCTTCATGTCACAGTGCTTGGGATCCATGAATTATTTATCAGGGTTGGGACTCATCAAAGATGTCCATATGGAGCCACCACTAAACAGCAGAGGCTAACAATAGCATTGCATAAAAAGAAAGTATTCTTTAATGTTGATGATTTTGACCGACGTCACCTCTTCCCTGTGTCCTTCGTGAGAGCGCAGAGGGGAGCTGATAATTTTAGGGTGGCCTCATCCCTAGCTAACACTTCAGTGGAAGAACCACATTCCTCTGATCTGCTCTGTTGTCCTTGTATAATTTCTCGTGCAGACTCACAGGGTGAGGAAATGCCAGTTGGACTTGTTTGGGTTGGTTGCCCAGCCCGGCCCGTGCCTTTCTGTTCCTTCTTATCTGTCCTTCACTGGACATTCAGAGGAACCTCCAAATGGAACAAACCTCTGATCCTCTTCCTGTGTTCCTTGACAGTCTACCTGTCAAGCTATTGAAGTCACAAACTTCAGGAACATCTGTTTCTCTCACCTGCAGTGACAATTCATCACCAAGCCCTGTCGCTCCTTCCTCCTAAATATGTTTCTTTGCCTCCCTGCTTTAAATCTCCACTGCCAGCAGCCTGACATTGCACCTCAAGTCTCTGATGCTGTTTTGGGATGCAGGAAATAGAATGCCCAGAAAGCAGCTTA
>NC_043707.1:24033062-24045096 GCF_006229205.1 Suricata suricatta
ATAAGTCAGGCAGAGAAGGACAGATACCATATGTTTGCACTCATAGGTCTAACAGGAGAACAGGAGAAACCTAATAGAGGGCCAGGGGGAAGGGAAGAAGGAAAGAGATTTGGGGAGAGAGAGGGACGCAAAACTTGAGAGACTATTGAATACTGAAAACTAACTGAGGGTTGAAGGGGGAGGGGGAGGGGGCAAAAGAGGTGGTGGTGATGGAGGAGGGCACTTGTGGGGAAGAGCACTGGGTGTTGTATGGAAACTAATTTGACAGTAAACTCCTTAAAAATATGTAAACCTGAAAAAAAAATAAAACCGTACATGGTAAGAAGTAAGAGCTAGGACAGTTCCAGGGCTATTCAGTGAGTTCAAAATGTCACCAAGACTCAGGTGCTTTCAAATTTCTCACTCCACTACCCTTCATGTGACAGTGATGTTGGCTCCGCGGGCCTGTGCCTATGTTTCTCCCACTTGTCCGCTCTTCTCCAGCTTTCCGGAACTGGCTGTGACAGTTCTTGGCATTGCTTACAGACACAGCCATGTCAGAGAAGAGGGATCTGCGAATGAAGAGCATCTTCCTAAGATGTCCCTCTTGAGCTTTACTCCCTGGGGTCACGATTAGGTCATTGTCCATGCTCTAGCTGAAGAAGGCTGGAAAAGTCAGTTTCTGGCATGTTCGGTGGTGGAAAGCAGTTTCTGCTGGGTAGGAGGAAGGTTGGGATGGGGGTGCAGAGGGAGGGGGTGTTACTTTGGGGAGGCATTCCATAAGACCTGCTGCAGACACACTCATCTCTCGCCTGGACTTTCTAGTCTTCTCCATCAAGCCATTTTTCCCAAAGTCCCACGGTCAGAAGTCTTTCCAAAGTGTGTACTTAGCTCATCTGCTTACTTATTTATTGTCAGTATTGCTCATCATTATGGACACTGTGTGAGGGAAGAGACCTCGTCTGTCCTGGTCACAGCTTTGCCCCCTGGAATGTGGCCTCTCACATCAAAGGTATTGATGTGATATTTAGGTATCTGTTGGCTGGCTGAATGAATAGAATACACGTCTGATTCTATCCATCCCCTCTAATGCCTTCAAATGGTTTCCCTTTGCCTCTCAGCTGAAGTCACATCTTTTGGAAATTGTCACGTCTTTCACAAAAAGTTCCGTGCTTATGTTTCCCCCACTCCTTCACTCTTCTCCAGCTTTCTGGAACTTTCTTCAGTTTTTCAAATACACCCTGTGTTTTCTTCTCCTAGAATGCTTTCTTCCAATTGCCTAGAACCACTTTGGCTTCTCACTTTGCCTGACTAAGTCCTTCTCTAGAAGCGAATTTCAGTTTAAATGCCACTGCTTCTGGGAAATCTTCCAGAAGCTTCTCTCAAGAGGTGTTGTCAGAAGCCCATGAGAACCTCCCAGGTTAGAAGCTGTCATATGCTGATGTGACTGCTTAAGTGTGTTTCTTTACCACCATGGGTTTTTTTCTAATCAGTTTTATTGAGCTATAATCTATATTCTGTACATTGATGTATTTAGAGTGAATAACTTAATCGTTTCTGATATAGTCACAGAGATGTGCAACCACTACCCAAAATCAATTTTAGAGTATTTCCATCACTTTGCCTTCCAATTTCCTTGGTCTGGAGCAACATCTCCTCTCTTTTCTGTTGTTATGGACATTGTTGTAGATTCTGGACATTTCATAGACTGGAACTTAACTCCTTTGTGGTCAGTGATTGTGCTGGCCGCTCTTCCTACTGGATTCCTGGTTCTTAGCAGAGAGCTTGGCGTGTGGCTGGCCCTCAAGAAATATTCATTGAATGACTAGTTGATTGAATAATTGAAAATTTAGACACTTACAAAGGCAATCACTCCCCTTCCTGGCTATCCACTACAATCTTCCATGTATTTACTCTGTTTTGTTGTTGTTTTAATGTTTAATGTTTATCTTCCTAGATCAGGAGTTTCTTGAGGACAAGAGCATGCCTGATTCATCTTTGTGTATCTTGATTGAGTACTTGGCACACAAAGCACTCAACAAGTATTTGCAGAATGGGTGAATGAATGAATGAATGAGATAAGGGCACTCATTCCCATATAGAGTCAAGTTCTCCCCTGGGGACAAGGTAGGGGCTCAGGCCATTTGTTTGTTCATTCTGCCAATGTTTATTAAGAAGCTAGTACATGATTTTATCCTTTTCACTGGCATTTTGCAAATATCCCTCTCACCCATGACAGTCACCCCTCTCTTTGGTAGCTGTGTCTTAGTAATCCTGATGTCCTCACAAGGCCCTGCACAGCCCTTGGTGCAGACTTAGGGCTTCATCAAGTACTTGTGATTTAAAAGTCTATGCCTTGGAGTCTCCGAGGCCCTGGATGTCCAGGACAGGCCCAGGATGCCAGATGGGGTTGTGATATTCAGTTCTGGCATCCCAAGGTATTTTAGTAGGAATTGGTGGCTTTTGAATCCCTGCCACCTGGGGAAGTCTCACAACGGATGGTCTGTCCCTTCGAGCAAGGCAGTCATGCCGCAGAGAGAACATTCTGCTTGGGTAGGGCTTCTGTGTCTCTATGGCGGTGGCATGTCTGGACGTGTTGGGGTACCCGGCCACCCCAAACCCACTGTGGTAATGAGGGTACCAGTTGGGCCTGTTTCTAGAAGCTGCTCTCCATTGGCCTCCAGTTAGAGAGCTGGTGCCTCCAGGATTATCTGTGTGGGGTGTTAGCCAAGCTTTGTGGCCCAGATCCTGGTGCCCTGGGCGCAACTGCCCATGACGCTCCTGCAGTGTGGCCTGAGGACATAGGGCTCTTAACAGCATTCTGCGCACAGGGCTCCTCTCTGAGCAGCTGGACTTGTTAGACCCACCCCAGTTGGCCTACCATGCCCTTGCCCTTGTTTCTGCGGGACGTGGTCTGCCAGTGCCTGGGAAATCCAGGCCGTGCCCTGCACTTGAACACAGAGCCCATTGCTGGGTTCCAGTGACTTCACAGGACTCTGCTCCCCCAGACTTTGGCCTCTTCTGGAGAATTCTAGAAAGTGCTTGTAGATCAGCAATTGCCTGGGGTGGGCTGAATAATCTCCCTCCGCCCCCCGCCCCCACATGTTCACATCCTAACCCTGGAAATGGTGAATATGTTACCTTATACTTTGCAGATGCGATTCAGAGATTCTTATGGATTACCTGGGGGCAATGTAATCTCAAGGGCCCTTATAAGAGGGAGGCATTTGCTCAGAGAGGAGAGAAGATGCCACGCAGGCTTTGCAGGTGGAGGAAGGGGCCAGGAGCAGCGTCTAGAAGGCAGAAAAGTCAAGGATTCTCCCCCAGAGCCTCCAGAAGGAACCATCCAGCCAATCCCATGATTTTAGCCCCATAAAACCTGGTTCAAACTCCTGGCCTCCAGAAACTACAAGAGAATAAATCTGTGTTGCTTTAAGCCATGAAGTTTATAGTAATTTGTTACAGCAGAAGTGGAAAAATTAACGTATGGCCCCTACCTTGGCTGCAGCTGCTCCCTGTACAAAAGGTTTGTGCTGGGCACATGGGAGCAGTCACGATTGAACCCCAGGTGAGGCTGCATTAGTCAGCGCAGGCCGCTGTGACAAAGGACCACAGACTGGGCAGCTTACCCGGCAGACACTAATTTTCTCACAGTTCTGGAGGCTGGAAACCCAAGATCAAGGTGCCAGTGGGGGTAAATTTCTGGTGCGAGCTTCCAGATAGCTTACAGATGGCGCCTTCTCGCCATGTCCTCACATGGCCTTCCCTTTACATGTGCACATTATGCACTGGTGTCTCTTCCTCTTGTAAGGACGCCAGGCCTATCAGATGAGGGCCCCACCTCATGACCCCATTCAGCCCTAATTACCTCCTTGAAGGCTGTCTCCAAACCCAGTCGCATTGGGAGTTAGAGTTTCAACATGAATTTGGCAGGGAGAATGCCGTTCCGTCTGGAACACAGTTATATCTGTGCAGAAGGGGCAGAGGTCCCTCCCAGGGGCCATTTTCATCCCAGGAGCTCTGTGCACTTTGCAGGTAAAAAAAGTGTGTGGTATGGGTGCTGGCATCAAACAGTTCTTAAACTGAACTCCACGTGAGCTTATCTTGTGTGTCTGTCGTTCAGGGCTTCACAGACTAAATTCAGGTATCCAAGGCGTTTTTACTAAGCTTGTTTGGGCAGTCCTTTCCTGATGGCAAGCATAACCCCTTTGGGCCACTCGTTGGAACTGTATCCTGAGGGGCGCCTGGATGGCTCAACGGGTTAAGCATCTGACTTTGGCTCAGGTATGATCTCACAGTTTGTGAGTTCCAGCCCTGCATCAGGCTCTGTGCTGACAGCTCAGAGCCTGGAGCCTGCTTCGGATTCTGTGTCTCCCTCTCTCTCTTCCCCTCCCTTGCTTGTGCTCTTTCTGTCTCTCAAAAATAAACATTAAAAAAAAAAAAAGGAAATGTTTCCTGAGAACATCAGGAGTTGGGGTATCGAGTTCTTGGGTAAAGTTCCATTTGGCCTAGGCATTTGTCATGATGCCCAATAGGGTGGCAGCGATCCGGTAGGATGCCCCCTGCCACCCCCACCCCCGCCTTTTCCCTCCCTCACTACCCTCCTTAGTAAAGTCTGTCTGGTCCCTAGCTATGACTTTATCTTTCTAGGAGTTAAAACCGTTTTATGTGTTCCTAACCCCAGTCTTTTCTGGTTCAGTCTGATTTGTACAGCGACACTTCCTGGTGGAACCCAGTCCTACTGACCCCAAGGTAGTGCCCAATTCGTGAGAAAGTGACATCTGTCCGAAGTTCACTTGCCTGTTAGTGGTTCATGGTTCAGCCTCCCTCGGAAACATGAAAGCCTCATCTCTGGAGAGCCAGACACCTTGAACGTGGTTTCCGGACACTCAGCCTGGGTGAGCCAGAGCCGGCTCCAGACTGATGCGAGGCAGAGTGCTCTAAGGCAGCAGAATCTGCCAAGCTGATGTCCCGTGATGGGAGCCACAGAGACCTCCCTCCTCTGAGTGAGCCTCTCATCTGGCAACTTTCTGGAAACCCAGCCCTGGCCGCAGGCATGGATGATTCCTGAACAAGATCCAGCCATCCCTTACCCCTGCCTCAGAGGTTCCCAAGAGACAGAGTGCAGACGGGACTTCTGTCATCACAGTGACCGGATTCCCCATTGGTGGAGCCCACGCGGGTGTGGTGGACCCATGGTCGTGTCACATCGGCAGGCGGGACCCCTACAGCCCAGAGATGTGAGAGGCAGGTTCTTAAATATACTTCTTGGAACACAGTTTGGATCTGCCAGCTAGAAGTGTCAGTCTTAACATTCACCGTTTCAGACTGATTATAAGGAAAGGGGCTGCGTTCTGCCAGCCTGGGGAGCAGGCTGTGTAAGCACTGAGTTTTTATCCTGTTCTATTCAGCTAGGAAGGGATGCAGCTTCAGGCACTGAGAAAACAGCTGTGCTTTTGAGTTTTATTTGTCCAAGTGGCCAGGAACACTTTTGGGACACACAGTGCCTTATTTGCAGTTGTTTATTCTTTCTATACCTCTCTTCCGTGGGGTGACCTCAGATCACCCTCTTCAGCTTGGAAAAACCTGAATCAGCCTAGGGGCTCTCCATTGGCTGGTGACAGGGAGTTGGGTTCTGAGGACTGGGATTTTCCTGGGGACCTCTTGCTTCCCTAAGGACAATATGTGGCTGCTCTGGCAGCACCTCAGATTTCTGCTTCTGGCAGCAGAGACATAGATTTCTCTGAGTTATCTCTACAGCAGTGCTCCTGGACTGCTGGGTCCCATGGCTCCTATTTCCTAGAAGGGAGGTAGGTTGTGCCAAACCCCGCATTAGCCGCTGGAAGTTGGAGGGGCATTGGACAGACTGAAGTGCCCTTGGAAGGTTGTCTTCCATTGGTTACCCTCTTGGACCATGAAAGGTCTAGCTTCATAATGACAGCGTCTCATAGGTGCTCCCATAGGAACTGGGATGTCTACAGAAATGGACAGAAGATATGATGGTGTCTACCTTGGAGTCACAGTCTTCCTGACACAAACAGAATGTCTCGTTTCTCTGTACAGGGAATGCCGGGCTTGTCATAGGGGAGGTAGTGAGACTAATGAATTTCCCTCACAGCTTTGGGTTTAGAAGGAAAGTGTGTCCACTAGGCAGTTACGTGAGTCTAGGTAGTTGGGCAGACTTCACTCACACTCAGAATGTTCTCTGGCTGGTCTGAAACATGGGTCTGAAAATGGAGAAGCTGGGAAAGCACTGAGCAAGGGGCCTGCAAGCATGAGTCCATGCTGATGGCAGAATCCCAACTGTGACCTGTGGGTCTGTTGTGGGTCAGGTTGGTGTCCTCCTTGCCCAGCATGGCCGAATGGGACCTCATTTGAAGACAGGGTCTTCACAGAGGTAATCAAATTAAAAATGAGGTGTCTGGGGTGACCTCCAATCCAATATGACTGGTGTCCTTTTGAAAAGGGGAAAGTTGGACAAAGACACACAGAAGAACATCATGTGAAGGTGAAGGCAGAGATCTACAGGTTAAGAAACACCAGAGATTACCAGGACTGCACCAGAAGCGGGAGGAGGGGCAGGGAGCAGGTTCTCCCTCGCTGTCCTCAGAAAGAATCAACCCTAACAACACCTTGATCTCACCCTTCCAGCCTCCAGAGCTGTGAGACAGTAAAATGCTGTTGTTTAAACCACCTGATCGGCTTTGTTACAGCAGCTCCAGCAAAAGGATACAGCATCTTGTGGGTCGTGATGAGCTTGGGAGAGTCCAGCTAGGAAGATGTTAAGGACCGGAAGGCAGTGTGCTCCTTGTAGGGTCTAGTCAATAGATGGGGCCTCATGCTTCCACCATTGGGAGTTACCAGCCTCACAGTGCAGTCCCATAGCAACAGCAACATCATCATCATCATCATTGATCATCATAACTAATCCTTCCTGAGTATCTTCTATGTGCCTGACACATGTGCTGTGTATGCCTTTTTTATTAAAAAAATTTTTTTTAATTTATTTATTTTTGAGAGACAGAGGGAGACAGAGCATGAACAGGGGAGGGGCAGAGAGAGAAAGAGACACAGACTCTGAAGCAAGCTCCAGGCTCTGAGCTAGTGGTTAGCACAGAGCCCGATGCGGGGCTCGAACCCATGAACCATGAGATCATGAACCTGAGCCAAAGTCAGATGTTCAACCGAGCCACCCAGACTCCCCATAAATATGTCTTTTTAAAAAAGTAATCTCAATGCCCAATGCGGGGCTTGAACCCACCACCTTGATATCAAGAGTCACATGCTTTCCTGTCTGGGCCAGCCAGACACCTCTGTGTTTTACATGTCTTATATCTTTGAGTTTTAACAACCTACAAGTTCCATGTTGGTATGATTCTCATGTTACAGACTAAGAAACTGAGGCCCAGAGAAGGAAGTAAATGGCCCAAGAACATTTGGCTGATAGGTGGAGAGGCCCAAATGTAGCCACTCCCAGCCCTACTCATAGTTCTCCAGTTCACATCCATTGTCTCCGTTTCTTCAATGTCAAGCTCACCTCTCAGGATTTGGGTTGGCTGTTCCCCACCTCAGTAGCTTTCCCACTAGATTTCTGCCTGGCCAGCTCCATTTTCCCTCTGGGTCTCAACCTCAATGCTTCATCCACAGGGAGGACCCCTTGTTCTCTGGTCCTTTCTGCCCACTGCATGTTTTATTACGATTTTTTTCACCAGCCCTTGCCACTGACTGAAACTTCCTTCTTGCTTTGTCATGACTCATCTGTCTTAACCCACTGGAACCTAAGTTTTCTGAGAACAACGACCTTATCTGGCTTCTTCGATCCTCTATTCCAGAAACCAGATCAGTTCCCAAAGCAGTGAAAGTGTTCACTAACTCAGTTCCCTTAATTATTCAGATAATGTGGGCCTTTCAACCTAACCAGAGCTTGGGCTCCATCATGCACGTGCAATAGATTTCTGAACGTCTTCTACTCTATGGAAGGCAGCTTCTGTCTGTCCTCCTAATCCTTTTGCAGAGCCTGGGAGCTGGAGGGAGCTTTCATGCTGGATCTCCCCCCGACCCCCCACTTCTTGCTCCCTCACCTGCCAAGGGTCTGTAAGAAGAAGGCAGACGTGAGAAAGTTGGCTTTGTCATTGGATGGTTGTTGTCATCCTTCCCAGGAGGGAGGGAATCTGGGGCCAGTGACCATGGCCTTGGGTCGGTCAAACAACACACTGCCACGTTGGGCTTGGCCTTGGGGCTGCTATAGTCTGAGTCCGCCGTGCCCTACCCTGCAAAGTGGGAATCCATGTAGGGATATTTGGAAGCATGCTACCTGTGTCCTGAGCTGAGCTGGAGAGCAGCTGTCATAGGGCTGCAGGGTACGTCACCAGTGCCTGGGATGGGCAGCCACACACAGCCCTGGGGGTGCCCTGGACTGTGTGTGTAGAGAGGCAAAGCCACACTCTAGCCTGTCCTGTAAGTCAATGAGCCCCACAGGCAGTACCCTCCCTGCAGTTTCAGGGACCTTCCTAAGGCCACCCCACCATTCGTGTGCGGGGCCAGTTCCCACATCTCAAGATCTCACCAGCACTGCCTGGTTCATTCATTTATGCGGCCGTTCAGCAGACATTGATGGAGCACCACTGTGCGGGGAGACAGGTGGCAGGCCAGTAGCTGCAGCAGCAGTTGTTCAGCTATTAGAGACAGTAACTCACTGGGACGTGCCGTGGAGTGAAGGACCATCTAGCACATGGTTGGCATTTGTGGAGGAAAGAGGGCAGAGGATATGCTGAGTAGCAGAGTAGCCTGTCATCCTGAAGGAGAAGGGCTGCTCTTAATTGAGCACCAAGCTGGTGTCCAGTGTAGCTTGGAATGGAGGAGGGGCTGCCAAGAGGTATGAAGAACGTGTGGACCAGTTCGGGAAGAGCCTCGCCCAAGGAAGAGGGGGCTGAGCTTGCTCCAGCCTGGCCTTAAATACCAGCCCCATAAATCTTTATATATTTAGTGAGTGGGTAGGAGACCTTGAGGACTTGATGCTGAAGTGACCTGTATTTTAAATGTGTTGTTTATTTTGTGTTTTGGGTTTTGTTGTTGTTGTTGTTTTGCTTTGTTTTAAGATAGTGGAGAGTGGGAAGGACAGAGAGAGAGAGAGAGGACAAGAGAGAATCCCAAGTAGGGGAGGATGGAGCCCGATGCGGAGTTTGAACTCACGAACCATGAGATTGTGACCTGAGTCAAAATCCAGAGTAACATGTTTAACTGACTGAGCCACCCAGGTGCCCTAGATGTGCTGTTTTAAACCCACAGCTCCAGGGACAGCTGGGTGGCTCAGTCGGTTAAGCATCCGGCTTCAGCTCAGGTCATGATCTCACGGTTCGTGGGTTAGAGCCCCGCATCAGGCTCTGTGCTAACAGCTAGCTCAGAACCTGGAGCCTGCTTCAGATTCTGTGTCTCCCTCTCTCTCTGCCCCTCCCCTGCTCGCGCTGTCTCTTTCTGTCTCTCAAAAATAAATTAAACATTAAAAAAAATTAAAACCCACAGCTCTGGATGCTGGGGGTCAGGTCACGAAGCAGGCGAGGGTCTAGTATGACTTTCTGAGGTTGAGCTAGATACGAGGACTTGAAACCTCTGGAATAAGTTCAGGTAGAAAGAGCAGAAAGAGTAAATGGTTTTGTTTTGTTTTGTTTTGTACAATGTGTGAATAGTCCTGGTTCACTGCTCCAGAGTTAAGAGAAGAAGAAAAAAGTGTCCCAACTTATTTTTCTATTGAGAGCACCTTATTTTCCATTCAAATGACACATAGAGAGAAGGGTGATGAGTGAAGGAGGGGGGCAGAGGTGGGGAGATGGGTCTGCCAACAGCTCCTATATGTGCTGTTTTTTATCAGACATATTGTCGTGAACCAATTTTCATGTTGAAATGGCTTTTCTCCCCCCGAACAAATCACTTATTATGAGGTTGAATGGGATAGCAGGCACCTTCTTTGAAGATTAACTAACTCAGTTCTTAGCCTGTGCTAAAATACGTATCTTGTAAACCCTTCTAAGGGCAGAGTCTGTGACTGCTTCGCTCTTCACAGAGGACTGATTAATACGAGTTGGGAGGTAAAAAAGAATTTTCAAAACAATCGAGTGTAAGAACAGATGCCTCGAGTTTTGATAAAGTAGATTTCTGCTCAGAGACTTCGGATGGTCTCAGAAAAATGGACCCCGGGAGGGAGAGGGCAGTCCTAGGGAAATCTTTAGTTCATTCATTGCTTTGATTTTGTTTTTTTTAAATAACAGTTGGTTCCTGTGAAATCAGACAGGTGGATGCATTTGTACATGAAAAGTAGTATAAGACCACAACCAAATGCCACCAGTCATCTGGAAATGTCAGCATTCAGTGATAATTCATCCCTACAGTTTGTTGAATTTCCTTCCTGTCTTTCTTTCTCTAGGCACGTGTTCTTACAATGCGAATCACATTGCTTATATAATTTTTATCCTGGTTAAAATAGATTTTCTCATGTCATTTAGTAAATGGGATTTTTGCTTCTGTGTTATATTTGACCATGTGGATATAATTAAATGGACATCACATAACTTTTTGGTTTTTACCATTTTATTTTCAATAACTTCAAATATTCCTAGAGGAAAGGTTCAAGAATAGTGCAAGCATCTCCCATACATCCCTCACTCATGTTCTCCGATGGTTGGCATTTGGCTCTAGGTGACTTCCCATTCTTTCTCCCTCCCAAATATATACAATTAGTTTTTCAAAATCTTTGTAGAGTGAGCAACAGATATGATTGTTGAGTACCCTATGCATATTTTCTACAAAGACCGTTTCCTGGCTAATCATGACATCCTCGTCAGAATTAGGAAGCTAATCACACGCATTGCCACCATGTAATCCTCAGGCACTCATCAGATTTCCCCAGTTCTCCCAGGACTGCTCTTTCTGGCGGATTCATCCAATCTAAGATCATATTTAGCCTTTTTATCCATGATGTCTTTCCTTTTCCTTACATTTCAAAAGGTGCCTTAGGTTTTGTGTTTTGTTTTGTTGCTTTTACTATGAGGACATCTGTGATGTTACCGGCCAGTCATTCTGTCACATGTCCCTTGGGTTGGGTTTGTCCCTCATGATTGGATTTAAGCTTTGCAGCTTTTACAGAAATATGTCAGAAGGGATGACAGACGTGGCCCCCTCACAACGTTGGATCAGGTGATGGACGATGATGATCTGCCTCGTTACTCATGATGTTAACCTTGAGGCTGAATTAAGGTTGGCCTCTCAATGTAAAGCGACTTTCCCCCCTTCATTATTAATAAGTATGTGGTGGGGAAATCCTTTGAAATTTATAAATATCTTCCTCAGCAAACTTGCACTCTCTAGTTTTAGTATCCACTAGAGATTCTTGCTTGAATCAATTGTTACTATGGTAGTTATCCAATGATAGGTTTTCAACGCCCAGCATTCCTTCCGCATTTATTGGCATAATGCTGTAAGCAGGCGTCTTTTATTATCCATGTCCACTCATTCATTGATATCGGTATGGGTTCATCAATTCCCATTTTAGTCAATAGATCATTATCTCTTCCGTCATTGTTTATTTTCATGTTATCAGCAACCCCTTGAGGCTGGTTCTTGGATCTTTTCAGTAGAATCTCGTCATTGAAAATGATGGTCACACAGCACATAATATTTAGACATTTATTTTCTACTTGACTATAAATAATGAGCTTTTTCCATGTTACGAAGACTTAACAGTGTTATTTTTAGTCAGTGCACAGTGTCCATCAAGTGTACTGAATGCTTCAGCTTTTCTGGTGGGTGAGACCATCTGAGAAGAGACCCCTCTCAAATGCAAAGACCCTCATGTATTCGACAAGGGACACTGTTTTCAGAAACAGAGTTGGCACAGAGAGCAGGAACGAGTCTAGCGTATTTGGCTATAATTATCCCCTGGCCTCCAGCTTGTAACTGATTGTGCAGGTGCTAGAGAGGCACTGTCTACTCAGGATGCAGAAGTAGTCATTATGGGGCTACCTTTCATGTAAAAAATTTCCAGGGGCGCCTGGGTGACTCA
>NC_043707.1:24045196-24046714 GCF_006229205.1 Suricata suricatta
AAGGATATAATTAGGACCTATTTTTTGTTTGTTTGTTTTATTTTAACAGAAGCTCAAAAGGCCCATTTAAGAGAAAGACACTGAAAAAAAGTCCATCCATATCTGGAATGCAGGACCCCAGACATGTCACTTACCAGCGTCATTTACAGAATTCTTAAAGACACACTTCAGTCTCAGACTGGGCCTTTATCACTTAGCTGTTTTCATGCCTAGGCAATGAATAAACTGGGTAGGAAATTCCTTCTCTGTACATCACCACTCTGTCTTTGTGCAACAAAACAGAACCTTGAAGAAACTGAGCTTCAAATGTAAAGAAATGTGGGGCGCCTGGGGGGCTCAGTCAGTTGAGCCTCTGACTTCAGCTCAGGTCATGATCTCATGGTTCGTGAGTTTGAGCCCTGTGTCGGGCTCTCTGCTGTCAGCACAGAGCCTGCTTTGGATCCTCTGTCCCCCTCTCTTTATCCTTTCGTGCTGTCTCAAAAATAAACAAACATTAAAAAAGAAAAAAAAGGTAAAGAAATACGTTTTTACTTGATGGAGCCACTGCAAAGTGGCTGATGACCTCAGCTTTTGTTAAAGGAACTAACAGAAATTCTCTGCAAGAGAACCGTGAAGTTTTTCTAACTTCTGGCAAGTTCTTCCTTTGGCGTTGCTAGCTGAGTAAGATACGTTGTAAATAAACTGGTGAAACTTGAAAGCTCCTAAACGGAGTCCCCAAATGGGAATTTGCCACCAGCACCCCAGACCCCCTGGGGCTCCAAGACCTCATGGAATCAGGGAAGATTGGCAACAATGTGAAAACTCCCTGTGAGCTGAGACACAAAGAACTAGGCGGGACTTCGATGTAGGCCCTAAGATTTCATAGGAGCAACTCGTCCACAATAGCCCTGGCTCATTTTTTATTAAACGTAACTAATTGCATTTGCTTCTAGTCCATTCCACTTATGTTTTGTTATAGGAGTCATAGGCAGAGACTCAAAAGTGTAAAATCTTAGTTGCACAAACAGAGGTATAAATTAAAGTTTCTATTATTTTAAGAAGGAAACTTGTTCTGGAAATGTGTCTCCAAACTGATAAGGGGGGAGAGGGGGGTGTCAGTAGAAAACCGACTTTGCTATATGATGTGTGCTTTGCTCCAGGTTTTCAGAAATATCTTAAGCAAGCAGCGAAATATAAAGCAAGGTCAGATCAGGCCTGCAAAGATGAATTGAATCACAATCAATCAGAATTGTAAGGACAAGGCTGGGGCTGTGCCTACTGAACCCCCTGATGAAACATCTCTTCCCTGAACCAGAAAACAAATGGTCACAGCGGCACTTGGCGGTTGACACCGGGGTTCAGTCACCATATGGCCCCCATCCTTATCATCCATCCAGCAACTCCAGCAAGATAACAGGAGAGAGAAGCTTCTTCCGATCAGCCTGCTGGCCAAGCAAACATCTCCCTACCACGGTCTTTTCCTCCAAAGGATTTCCCGACCCCATTTTCCACTTCCTATTTTTACTTGTGTACTTGATG
>NC_043707.1:24046814-24062183 GCF_006229205.1 Suricata suricatta
CAAGATTGTTGGACTGAGATGCGGCAGAAGTTTAAAGGCGTGAAGAGGAATGATTAGTAAATTTAGCTCAGCACAGCACCAGAGGACCAATGTAAATGATGAGGAACTGTTTCAATGTTGAGTCACCAAGGGATGCCAATTAACAAACGGGGTCGGCTATTTTATCATCGACACTAAACTGAGTCATCACCATGTAATCTGGAAGCCAATTACCATCCATCTGTGAAAATCTCAGGCATTCTCCTCCTGCAAAATCACTTTCCCCCCATGAACCCTGCCCACCTGCCCCCACCGCCCCACCCCACCCACAGCTTTCTGAAGTTGTGGGTAGTGGAGTCTTTTATCACGTGGTGTGGTCATGCCTGTCCGGGGTTCTGCCTCTCTCCCCACCTGCCCCATCGGGAGTGCTGGAAGGGCATGGCCAGATCTCACCCTGCCTCAGGTCCCCCTGCCCAGCCTGGTCCCCGGGAGCTTAGAACATCGCAATGTTGTGTTGCCCACAGGGAGAGGGCTGTCACAGTGTCGGGTCCCTTTCCATTCGATGGTAGAGAGAAGCTCTTTGATTAAGTCATTTCCTGGTTTCTGTCCTTTCAGACATAACTTTCTCCCTCCTCTCAAATTACCTATGAGATCCATGCTCCTTGTGGAATATTTGGAAAACAGTGATAATACTCACACCCTAACCTTCAGCGACAACCACTATAAATGACCTAGGGTAGATTTTTACAGTCATAAATCTTTTTTATGTATTTGAATAGCTAGCACATTGATGACACACATTTCAAAAGGCAGAAAAGTGGCTGTCATGAAAGTGTCCCCCTATTCCTATATTTCCTCACCCCTACCCTGTTCCCTTCTTCAGGAGAGCCTTGGTCACCACATTCCTGCCTATTCATCCAGAGATAGCCTGTACTTTCCCAGGCAAGTGTGTATTGTGGGTTGTTTTTTTATTAAAAAATTTTTTTTAACATTTATTTATTTTTGAGAGACAGAGTGCAAGCAGAGGAGGGGTAGAGAGAGAGAGAGGAGACACAGATTCTGAAGCAGGCTCCAGGCTCTGAGCTTTCAGCACAGAGCCTGATGCCGGGTTTGAACCCACAAACCATGAGATCATGACCTGAGCTGAAGTGGGTCTCTTAACCGACTGAGCCACCCAGGCACCTTGGTTTGTTTGTTTGTTTTTAATTCTTTTTACACCAATAGTAGTACACCTTTTTGCATTTTTCATTTAACAACACCTTCTGCAGGTCATTCTACATCAGGATGTAAAGAAGATTCTCACTCTTTACAGCTGCACAGTCTTCCATTGTTTGGGCATAGTATACTTGATTTACTCAATTTTTTGTTAATGTATGTTTGAATTGATTCAGAGCTCCATAATTTTCAATGTTTTATTATGGAAAATTCAGGTGTAATGTATACCCATGGGGGCACATCACCCAGCTTTAATTCGGGACCAAGCTTGTGTGTTTTTTTAAAGTTTATTTATTTGGGAGTGGGTGGGGGAGGAGGAGCATAGAGAGAGGGAGAATGAGAGTCCTAAGTGGGCTGACAGCACAGAGCTGTCACAGACGTGGGGCTCATTCCCATAGACCACGAGATTATGACCTGAGCTGAAATCAAGAGTCAGACACTCAACTGACAGAGTCACCCAGGTATCCCATGGGATCAAGCTTGTTTTATCTGTACCCCCCCCACCAACCCTCTGTCTCCCTGTATTATTTTAAAGCAGATCCCAGACATTCTATCATTTCATCTGTAATTGAGTGTAGATTTCTTTAAAAAAGAACTTAAAAAATACTAATATCACATCTACTTTGATTAACACGAATTCCTTCTTATCATTAAAGCTGATCTTTAAAAAATACATATAAACAATGCTGCAGTCATCCCGTGTGTGTGCTGGATATACCGGGAGGGGACATGTCTAGAGGGGGAATTGTTCCGTTACAGTGTGCTCTAATTTTAATAGACCAGCGCTCACCAGCCTGCACTTCAAAGAGATTCTACCAGTTTGCAGCCCTACCCCCAGAGTTTAGGGGGTCTTTATCCCACGGCTTTATCTACACAGCATGTTATCAAAGTTCTCAGCTTTACCTGCCTCCCAGGTGAAATGGATTATGCAAATATCATTTTACTTTGCGTTTCTCTTATCCTGAGTTGGGGTGAACATTGTTTTATGTGTGCTTAAGAGCCCTTCATAATTCCTTTCCTGGAAACTATCTGCTCATAGTCTCTCAACATCCTGCTTTGGAGTGTGTTGTTGGCCTTTTTCTTATTGATGCACATGAGAGCTTTCGTAATAGAAAGGAAATGAGCTCCTCATTTGTGTATGCACTGCAGACGTTTTCACTCTGTGTCTGGTCTTTGACGGAAGGTCCTGTAGGTTTTTTACATGATGGTCATGGTGGGGGGCACTTGTGAGGAGAAGCACTGGGTGTTATATGGAAACTAATTTGACAGTAAACTATTATTAAAAATAATAATAAAAAATTTTAAAAAAGTTTTAAAAAGCTTTTAAATTTTTTTATTTTTTTAATGCTTTTTATTTTTAATTTTGAGAGACAGAGAGAGACAGTGTGATCAGGGGAGGGTCAGATAGAGGGAGACAAGAATCCGAAGCAGGCTCCAGGCTCTGAGCTAGCAGTCAGCACAGACCGTGCATGCGGGGCTCGAACCCACAAACCATGAGATCATGACCTGGGCCAAAGCCAGACGCCCAACCGACTGAGCCACCCAGGCGCTCCTTAAAAAGCTTTTAAAAATTATGTTGAATTATCGATCTTTTATTTTATAATTTTTGTTATGTGTTCCCTACTTAGTACAGCCTTTTGTCCACTCTGGGGTTTTACAAAAATGTCCTCATGGCTTTTTTCTAATATAATCAGGACTTCATTTTATATATTTAACCTCTGATTCTTCTGGAATTTATGTGTGGTATAAACCTTTGATTCTTCTGCAATTTATTTTGGTGTAAAATGTGGACTGTGGTTTCCTTCTTAGGTTTTTTATTCAGGTATCTAATTAGTTGTCCTGATATCATTTATTGAAGCCACCCCTTCACATTATTTGAAATGTCACTCTTGTCATATATTCAATTTCTGTATAATCCAGACAAATTTCCAATTTTCCTACTCTTTTTAACAGAATGGCTTCTTAGCACATGTTTAGCTCATTACTTATTATTTGTTTACCATTTTTTATTATGAAAAATAAGGCTGTGGTACGTATATTTGTGGATGAATCTTTGTATGCACGTCTTTTGGGATAAATGCCTGCAAACAGAATTGCCGTGTCTAAAGGCATACACACCTTGAGATATCTTTATTATAAATTGTCAAACATACCAAGAAGCAGAGAGAGAGAGTGTAAGCCCTTGAGTAGCTATCAACGATTTTCAACATTTTATTTAACGTATTTCATCTCTTGCCTCTGACCCCAAGCATTTTCTCCTGGAGCATTATTTTGAATTAATTTTTTTATTTTTATTTTAAGAGAGAGCACGTGTGTGAGCAGGGGAGAGGGGCAGAGGGAGAGAGGGAATCTGAAGTAAGCTCAACACTCTATGTGGAACCTGATACAGGGCTCCATCCCACAACCTTGGGATTGTGACCTGAGCTGAAATCAAGGGTCAGACGTTCAGTCAACTGAGCCACCCAAGCCTGCCTCTCCTGGAGTATTTTTTTTAATGTTTATTTATTTTATAGAGAGAGACAGAATGTGAATGGGGGAGGTGCAGAGAGAGAGAGAGAGAGAGAGAGAGAGAGAGAGAGAGAGAGAGAATCCGAAGCAGGCTTCAGGCTCCAAGCTGTCAGCACAGAGCCAGATGCAGGGCTTGAACTCACAAACTGTGAGATCATGACCTGAGCTGAAGTCCACCGCTTAACCGACTGAGCCCCCCAGGCACCCCTCTCCTGGAGTATTTTAAAGCAAACCCCAGACATTGTATCATCATTTGTAATCATATACATATATCTCTCTAATTGACCTAAATTAACTGATTTCTTTATTATGATTCTCTCAAAGGTGTCCGTTTCAGACTTGCCCTCATCAGGATTCAAACAAGGTCCAGATCTTTTAAGGCTTTTGTAATCACCTCACTGATTGCCCCACAGACTTGGGAGTTACTTTTCCCCTAGAAACTCGACAGTTCTGGGCACTCCTCACACAAGCCTTGCTGACATTCCAGGGCGCCCTCCTGCCTCCCCTCGTCCTCTCCCATCCCAGACATCCCCTTTCAGGGTGTTCTGCCGGCTTCACCTTTAAATCCATCCAGACCCCTATCACTCTTCCCTTCTGTGTGAGTCATTCTCTCTCACCTGGACCATCACAGTAGCCTCTCTGGTCCCGTGTTCTCCCCAGAGTGTGTGAGCACAACAGCCAGAGCGTCCTTTTGCTAAATGGAGGAATGATTAACAAAGGACATGAGATTAGTTTCAGGTGTACAACATAATGGTTCCATATTTGCATATATTGGGAAATGATCACAGTAAGTCTAGTTAATAATCCGTCACCACACAGAGTTACAAAATGTGTTTTTTGTGTGTTGAACACTTTTGAGATCTACTCTCTAGCAACTTGCACATATGCAATCCAGTATTATTAACGATGGCCTTCCTGCCTCGGGCAGCCACCTATTCTGTTCTCTGTCTCCATAAGTTCCGGTTTTGTGTGTTTGATTTTGAATTCCAAAACAAAGGGAGATTATGTAGTATTTGTCTTTCTCTCTGACTCACTTCACTTCACATAATGGTATCCTTAAGGTCCATCTGCATCATTGGGGGGGGGGGGCATGATTTCATTCTTTTTTATGGCTGAGTGGTATTCCACTGTGTACACATGCCACATCTTCATTCCATCACTCATTCATTCATTCATTCATAGATTGACACTTAGGCTGCTTCCAAATCTTGTCTGTTGTACATAATGCCGCAGCAAACATTACGGGCATATATCTTTTTGAGTCCATGTTTTCATTTTCTTTGGATAAATACCTGGAAGTGGGATTGCTGGATCATATGGGTAGTTCTATTTTAAATTCTTTGAGGAGCCTTCTGCTGTTCTCCATGGTGCCTGCACCAATTTATACTCCTGCCTACCTGCAGTACGCAAGGGCTCCCTGTTCCCCACAGCCTGGCCAACACAGGTCATTCCTTGTCTTGGTGATAATAGCTATTCTGACAGGTGTGACATGATATCTCATTGTGACTCTGGTTTGCATTTCCCTCATGATCGGTGATGTGAAACACCTTTTTATGTACCTATTGGCCACCTGTATGTCATCCTTGGGCAGATGCATCATTTTAACACACAAATGAGACCACATCACACTTCTGCTCAGCAACCTGCTATGGCTCCCACCTCACTCAAAGTAAAAAGGCATACATACGGAGCGCGGGTTTGCCTAGGGAGTAGCAGTGACTGTTCCCTAGGTCTGGAACCGTCTTCAAAAGATAACCCGTGGACCACTCTTCTTTCATCTCTTTGCTCAAATGTCTTCTCATTGCAGTTCCATTGCCCTAAGCTCTGGATTTACATTGTAACCTCCCCTCCACCCACAATTCTGTAGTGCTATCTACACCCCTTCTCTCTCTTGTCTTTTCCATAGTGCCTGCATGCCCCTACGCCCTGTGTCACTTACCTTACCAAGGACCTACTGTTGACTGTCTTTCCTCCCTGCACCCAACCACATGGGGTCGGAGTCTTTGCTGTGCCCATGATGCGGGTTGAAATTCAAAAGCAAACACACAAAACCAAAACTCACGGAGACAGAGAACAGATTGGTGGTTGCCAGGAGCAGGAAGAGTAGGGGGAAAAGTTGTTGCTAATTCCTAGGTGCACGTGAGCCGGGTATGCTGGGGGAACGGCAAGGAAGCCAGGTGACCGGGGCGAGTGAGTGGGGAGAGAAGTAGGTGGTAATATCGGGGAGACGGGGGTGGGCAGACAGGAGGTGTAGGGCCTTGTAGCCCACTGTCAGCACGGTGGGTTTTACTCTAAACGAGGTGAGAGCCGTATCCGAGCTCCTAAAAGTGAGTTGCATGTAGTGGATGTCGGCAAATATTTATTGACTGATGATGAATCTGACAGACAAAATTCATTTGCATTAGAAAATTAATAGTAAAAAAATACCATGAGTGAATATAATTAATGGATGTAATTTTATTTGATATGGTTTTTGGCAATCTGTATTTTTCCTTTTGTGGGGAACTCTGTGCCCTTTTCTGTTGTTCCGTTGCGCCATTCTAGTGCAATCTTTTGCGTATCAGACTATCCCTTTGTCTGCCGAATGTCAATGTATTTTGGCTTCTTTTTCCCAGGTTGTTTTTTTGCCTTCAACCATTTTTTAAATGTATGAATCTGTTTTCAATTCTTTAGAAGGATGTTCTTGTCTTTGCTGTCCAAGTCGCTGTTTTAATTTGCTTCACTTTTTAATTTTTCAAAAGCAGATCTGCGCAGATGTGTGATGCACATTGTAACTTAATATTTTCCAAGTTCTCAGCTGATTATTGCAGCCCCGTGTATTAAGTGATCCATCCTTTTCTCCACGGGTCCAATTGTTGCCTCATCATGCTGTTTACTTCCATAATTCAGAAGTCTGCACGGACGTGTGTGGCTTCTCCCTGCTGGGTCACCTGCTCTTCAACAGAAATAAGGAATGATGTGTGGGTGTGCGAATGTGCATAGCATGTGCTCATGTGTGCACCCACGCATGTGTGTATGCACCTCACTGCACATACTTGTGCGTTCTGGAAGAGTTGGCTTACTCTCCTGTGACTCACTTTGGATTAAGTGTCTGGGTAGAACTCCTAAAGCAATTTCCCCCCTTTTCTGAGCTGCCCTTTTAATATCGGAGGGCTTGGTTGAGGTCAGTCTGCCTCAGCTGATTTCAATTTTATTTCTCAGGCTCGAGCCAGTGCGAGGCTCTGAAAATAGTCTTTTCAAAGGTGCAGACTCATTTCGATAGAGATCCAGCCTGTTAAAACAAAATGAGAGAGTTGGCAATTTTAAGCAAATAAATTGCTTCCTATTGATAATGGGATATTTATGGAACCTGCAGCGGAGAACAATTTCTTTCGCATCCAGGCCCTTCATCAGTGATCAGGAAGGCAAAATGGAGTGGGAAGTGATGTGGCAGAGTTGATGGGAAGGCTGGCATGTGGGAATTTGGTGAGCTGAGGGAGGGAGCTGCCCTGTGGGCTTCCCCCAAGTGGCTGGCATCAGCCCAAACCTCCTGCGCCTTTCCCTTTTCACACCTGACCAGGGGGGTTGGGCTCACGTTGTTTTAGATTTCATCTGGCTGCTTTTTTTTAGGCAGCAACTCCAGGGCTGATTCTATTCATGAGGCCAGTAGGAATGAGATCTGCACTATGTTTATGTGTGTCCTTGTGTGTGAGAAAAGGAAAGATGGGTTCGATGAGTTAAAATTGACAGATGACATGACGGCAGGGGAATCGTTTCCTGGAGGGGAGCCTATTTCTTCAACTCCCACTGTGTGTCATTTTGCCCTGAGTCTTAGGACCATGAATTATTTGGAGGATGACTTTATGAAAATTTTTGTTTCATGGGCTGAGCTGCCCGGGGAGGGCAGCGTTTGAATCTATCGGACCCTCTTTTAGGCCCTTTGTCCCACCTCGGTTGAAGATAGCGCAGGATGGGTGGCTTTGATGTGGAGAAGTCAAGGTAAACAGGTGTGACAGTACTGTGCTCTTGTGCTGCTGGGTCAGCCTGTAGAACTGGTAGATGCCTGTGGCCCGGAGAGCCTGTCTACTTCAGCCTCCTTCCCAGTCTGTGATCCGAGGCTGTTCCAGGAGGGGCAGAGGCAGGGGCAGGCAGTAGCCCTGGGCTGAAGGTGCAGCTGGGAGGTTTCAGACTTGCAAGGACTACATCTGTCATTCAGCAGCTGTTATGTGTTAAGATGGGTGAGCCTGGGGGTGCCTGGGTGACTCAGTCATTTAGCATCTGATTCTTGATTTAGGCTTGGGTCATGATCTCTCCGTTTGTGGGATCGAACGCAGAGCCAACTTGAGATTCTCTCTCTGCCCCTCTCCCCATTCATGCATTCTCTCTCTCTCTCTCTCTCTCTCTCTCTCTCTCTCTCTCTCTCTTTCTCTCTCTCTCTCTAAAGAAATAAACAAATAAACTTAAGGAAAAAAAAGATTGGTAGGGGCTACAAAACCAAAGAGTTTTCTTTAACTTTTCAGAATATAACATCCCTCAGTGACTCCGGAAAGGTGGTTGTTAAGTACACAGTGGTACGAAGGTGGGTAGCATGCACTGCGTCGTTGGTGGTGAATGAGAGCTAATTGCTCAGTGGAGACGTAGAGACAGGGTGACCCCACTACTGGCGCAGTGATGGACGAAGACATCAATTCAGGGGTGACAGAGAGATCCTGGAACAGGCTCATGAGGCTGCTGGGGGAGAGTCTGATAGGACGAGGAAAGTGAGTGCCAGAGAGTAATAATGAGATACAGGGTACCCCACAGAAGCCAACACATGGGACAGGCCAGCACTCTTCCAAGTATGGGTCCTGGACCATTCATGCAGAGTGAGCATGATTTAGGGAGCCGGAGTGTGCATTGAAAAGAAGAAAAAAAGAGACTAGAAAAGGTCAGAGTGTGTCACCTACAGAAAGAGTGTGTACTGCTTCTGGAAGTATGTGTTTGAAGAGGTGGAAAATGAAGTTTAGGAGGGCGGGCTTGGGGGCCAGAAGCCCTGGGTTCAGATCACTGCCCCAACACAACCACAGGGCCTTGGGTGAGGGGTGATGACATGAATCTACTTCATGAGTTGTGAGGCATAGGTGAGCTGATATACTGGGGTGTCTGAGTGGCTCCCAGTCACTTAGGCACCTGACTTTGACTCAGGTCCTGATCTTGCGGTCCATGAGTGGGAGGTCTACATTGGGCGAGCTCGAGCCCTGCTTTGGGAGAGCCCCCCGCTTCTCTCTCCCTCCCTCTCTCTGCCCCTTGCTCATTTGTGCCCTCCCTCTGTCTCAAAAAGACAAGCGAATATACCAAGAATAGTCAGAGCAGTACCAGATACAGACCTGCCAGGGTCCAGCTCCAGCAAGTCCAGGGCTCCCTGAAGGATGGATGGTGTCAGCAAAAGAGAGAGTGAGAGAGCCACGAATTTCTTTCTGCTCACCAGGCAGGCATCTCTGCACTGACTGGAGAGTCAACTGAATTTATGGAAAAAAATGTGTGGGGTACAAAACAGAAGTGGCAATGCCTTAGACGGTGATTTCTGATTACAAATTCTTTGGTATGTAAAAATTTCCAAGAACATAGATTGGTAGAAGACTCATACATAATCTTTATCAACAGTGATTGAAGTAGGTGCTTAGATGCTTATCATATGGGGAAGGAAGGAATCTTTAGCATTTAAATACGAGGCAATATTTTTAGCATAGCAAAGGCAAGAGTTAGTTCTTTGTGAGCAGGGGTCTATAGCCTGTTTTCTTAAAGGGAAGAAAAACAGGTTTCTCAGGAAATATAATATTTGCTCCTATAATCACAAAAGAAGAAACTCCTATAATAAGTTCCTTCACAAGGTACAATTAGCATATTTTTAGCATAAGGGGACAAGTCACTCCTGATACCAGTCAACAAGGCGCCTTGGGGGTTGGTGCTGAAGCAAAAATAATTGAGTGGGGGTAGACATCGGTTGCCATCTGATGGTGGGAGCCTTGTAAATCTGCCTTACCTCACAAGGAGATTTCTCGACTTTAGTGAGTTCAAAAACAGCTTCCAGCACAGACTGAGCATATAATCAACGTTAGCTATTACACAGGAGTTGGAACCAGAAGAACTTGCTGATGTTTGACCATTTTTTACCTCTACGGAAGCAATTTTATGTGGTTCAACCAAATACATACACATACACACACCTTCTCTGAGTATTATAGCCACATTAGGCATCTGTCACGGTGTGCAATGCATTTTTTACCGTGGGCTGGAATAAAAAAGCTATGTGGTACGCTAGCTTTCCCTGGTAGACAGGGCGTGGATGTGAGGCATCCGTTTTTAATAAAATTTATTTTTCTAACATTTACTCATTTTTTGAGAGAGAGACATAGCATGAGCAGGGGAGGGACAGACAGATGGAGACACAGAATCCGAAGCAGGCTCCAGGCTCTAAGCTTCCAGCACAGACAACCCAACGCGAGGCCTGAACCCATGAGCCGCGAGATCATGATCTGAGCCAAAGTTCGGTTGCTTAACTGACTGAGCTACCCAGGCGCCCCAAGGTATCAGTTTTAATAACCAAATGTGATACTTTTGTGGGCCTTTTGCTCTGAAGTTGCCCACGACGTGCTCTTTTGCTGTCTTTGTTGCTTTTCCATTCATTGGCATTTAAGGATGGATGGATGTGCGGGCTTCCTGGAGGCCCCCTTACTCAGTGGTGGGTCGCACAGAAGGCCCGAGCCCCCTCATGCTCTGCCCCTGATCTCCTTCCTGGCTGTTCCCGAACCCTGTGTGCTGGGCTGCACAGAGCCTTTTCCCTTAGCCAGAATCAAAACACAACTGTACCTCCTTTAAAATTAATCTTTTCCTTGGGGCGCCTGGGTGGCTCAGTTGGTTAAGTGTCTGATTTCCGCTCAGGTCACCATCTCATGGTTCGTGAGTTCAAGCCCCACATCGGACTCTGCTGTCAGCGCAGAGCCTACTTCAGGTCCTTTGTACCCCTTTCTCTCTGCCCCTCCCCTGCTTGCACCCTCTGTCTCAAAAGAAAGAAATAAACTTTAAAAAACCTAATCTTTTCTTCATTACAAAACAAAAACAATAAGAGTCTGTCATGTTGCCTTGGGCTTGGCTCTTGGTCCTTCTGTTACAAAGTTATTTTCTGTTTCCCACCGAGGAGAGATCAACAGAGGAAAGACCTGGTGTCTAGAATGATCCTCTGTGAGGGCCAGAGAAGGAATCTGACTTCCAGCCACTAAGCTGTCCTCCACATTCCCTTCCCACTGTGGGCTGAGTGGGTCCCCCTCTCCCCAGTCAGGTGTCACACCTAGTCACTATTTTGGTCTCCTGGGACATGGCCCCCTAGCGCCTGGGATGGTGCCAACAACACACAGGAAAGGCCCAAGACGTATTTGTTGGATTGAATGGAGTTGAGTGATCTGAGGAGAGATTTAGCTTCTCAAGAGAATGGGGTGTGAGCCGCCCCTGAAGGGTTGTCTCTTGCTCTCCCGGCTTGCTTCTGGTTTATTTCTGGAACTTGGATCTGGTTCCTTTGGCTTCCACATGGGTGCTAAATCCACAAAATGATTTTGTTTTCTCGGATGTTAATTATTCTCTTATCTCAGGATATTAACGTTTTTGTACAGGAACAGTGCGTTTTAATGAAAAATTAATTATATTGATTATTACCATCTTGTTCGCAAATAAATTCCACTCGGTGTGCTGCTCGCAATTTTGCGTTCTGTGCCAAATGGTCCAGTGCCTGCTCTCTGTCCTGCGCTGTTTGCCTCATTTTCTCTGAGAAGGTGCTTGTGGCTGTGTGAGTCGTAGCTCCTTTTGTGTGGAGTCGCCAGGCTTGTCCCCATAAAGCATTCGGTCTGCTGGTCCATGGGAGGTGTGCTGTCTCCTGCTGGGGCAAACGGCCCCACATCCTGCCCCGGAAGCAGATCTAGTCTGGGGTCAGGAGCATAGCTCTCCCCCACTCACCCCTCTCCTTCCCTTGTCAGGGGAGCCCTCTTTCCCTGTGAGCCTCCACTCTGTTGTGTCAGTGGTGCGTGTGTGTGTGTGTGTGCGCACACACGTATGTGCACACATATTCCCAGACACCTTCGCTGGGTCAGGTCAGTGCTGAGTGTCGGGTTTACTCAAGGACTGTGATTACCTCGCAGGTCTTTTCAGACAGTGTCTGAGTTGCCTTCCTTTCCTCGAAGTCTTTCCGTACAATCGTCTGTACCTTGAACTTCAGGAACTAAAAAACCTCTTGAAGCGATAACTGGATGAAAGGTGTATCTCATAGGAGATTGGGATTCTGCACATAAAAATAGTGTGAAAGGGAGGATGGCAATAATCAATACTGCCTTTTGGAGAGTGCGATATTATGATTAAAATAAGAAACATATATTTGGTCTTCTTCCTGGTTCCAGAAGCTCCCAAAAGCCTTGGACCCTCGGGTGCAGTAAAAGAGTGTCTGTTGTCTGCTAAGGAGATGACTGCTGGCTGGGGTCCTTGGATAGTTCCAGGATGGGGGCTGGTTGCCAGAAAGACTGACGTATGGTGAGGGGGTCAGAGCTTTAAGCCCCAGGCCCCAACCTCTGGGGAGGAGAGAGGGCTGCAGATTGAGCTTGATTTCCGGTGGCCAGCGATTTAACGAGCCAGGCTCACATAATGCAGCCTCCACAGAAGCCCCAAATGACAGGGTTTAGAGAGCTTCCGGGTTGGTGAGCACATTGAGGTGGTGGGAGGGTGGTGTGCCCAGAGAGGGTATGGAAGTGCCACGGCCCTGCTACCCCCCTCCAGTTTCTTGTCTTGGGCATCTCTTCCCTGTGGCTGTTCTTGAGTTGTATCCCTTATAATAAACCAGTCATGTTAAGGAAGGAGGTTTCCAGTGTTGTGTGGGCTATTCTAGTGAGGATCAAACCTGAGGCAGGATTGTGGGAATTTACTATTTTTTATTACTTTTGTTCTTTTTTAATGTTTATGTTTTATTATTTTGTTCTTTTTTAATGTTTGAGAGAGAGAGAGAGAACACTTGAGTAGGAGAGGAGTGGAGAAAGAGGGAGACACAGAATCCTAAGCAGGCTCTAGGCTCTGAGCTGTTGGCTGACACGGGGCCTGAACTCACAAACTAGGCCGTGAGATCATGACCTGAGCTTAAGTCAGATATTGAACTGACTGAGCCACCCAGGCACCCTGGGAGCCCCAGACTTTATAGCTGGCCATTCAGAAGTGCAGGTAGCCTAAACTTGTCGCTGGCATCTCAAGTGAGGTCAGTTTTGTGGGGCTTAACCTGAGAGGTCTGCACTCACTGTGAGTAGTTTGTATCAGAGTCAGATGAAATCACTGGGCACCCGATTGATGTCCAGAGACTTGGAGAATTAGTTGGCATGGGGAAACTGCCCCCCCACCCCCCCCACAGCTGGTGTCAGAAGTGTTGTGAGTAGAAATGGATCCTAGGGGCCAACTTGGAAACAGTATGTATTAAGTGCCTTAAAAATGTTCCTGCCTTTTGACCCAGTAGTTCCATGCCTGGGATATCATCTTAAGGAAATGATCATCAAAACACATGAAAATTTCCATACAAAAATTTCCAAGGCAGAGTTATCGAAGAGTAGAAATGATCTAAATGTCCCTTCCACGCTAGGAGTACGGTGAACCCAGTTGTGCTATAGGCATATCATGGAATACCGTGTACCCATTAGAAGTGATATTTTAAAGACTAATAAACTATATGGAAGATTGAGATGGTTGTGCATTAAATGGAAGAAATCTACAAGGCTGTAGAGAGTGCATGATCCAAATTTAATTAAGAATATTTGTATGCAAAAAATTTGGGATAAAATGTCCTGCTGTATTAACCATGGTTATTGCTGACTGGCGAATTACATTATTATTTTTTTCCTTTCTACACTTAGGGGACATTTCCTTAAGGAGCATACATGAATGTGTAACCTGCGAAATGTTGCATTTCTGTGCGGGTCTAGCTCTGGTCTTGACCTCAGAAGTCAAGTCCAGAACCCCTCAAGACAGAAACTGCCCTTGTTTTCTCTCTCCACGCATCAGCATGTCTTTGTGTATAAGGACCCTCCAGCCATTCTCACTCTTATACATATTCATATCTAATTTAATGATTTTCCTTTCAGCCCTGCCTGGAACATTCTGTCCCTCCCTGGGTGCCCCTGGCTGGGATGGGCTTTCCGTGTTAGTGTCTGTTCTAATTTGCTTTGTGCTTTTACTGTTGGGGAATTTTCCATCAGCTTAAGCAACCTGGCATGCCAAAATCAATTCTGCTTTATCTGTGCAGGTGTAAAGTTGGGGGACAGACAAACTCTGTATGAGCTCCTAACCCCATAGAAATGCCCCTTTTTGACTGCCTTGTGCCACCCAGTTTTCAAAACTAAATGATTATTTGTCATGACCTGGGGTCACAGAGTCTCTGTCTAGTTTCACCACCCAGTGAATTACTGAGATGCTTTTCTTTCTGAATGCCAGCTAGGGTAGGAGTTGGCTTTGTTTTTTAATTCAAGGAGCCATTCCGACCATCAGGAGGTAAGGACAAAGGCCAGGAGAATGGGGATACCTGAGATACACAGTATGACAGTGCATCGCTGGCCCACCAGCCTTGAGTGCTTTGAGGGCCATTGAGGTTTTTCACCACGGGCTCTTCTCTGCTCCCAAGGATACCAGTGACTCAGGGTGAGTCTGCGGCTGGTGGACTTACCAGAGCTGCTCACCTCTGGGTTCTAACCTTAGATCACAGAGGCAATTATGCCGTCCCGGAGTGATGGTCACTGTCGCCAGCCATATCTTCTTGCAGGTGCCTCCCAACAGGGGTGCTTGCCCACAACCCTCTTGGGAGAGTACATTCCTTCCACTCCCTCACTGGCACTGTGCCCCTACCAGAAAGCCCTCTTTGTTGCACTGACTATAATTCTCAGCCTCCTTCCAGGATCTCCTAGGGCTCACCTTGTTTTGTTCGAGACAGATTATGCTTAGATCCTGAGGTTGCCTTTGCTAATAATTTATTTAATCAGGTTCACTGTGGGGATTATCATGTATAATAATAATGTTTCATTAGCCAGTAGCCTACAGGAGAATGCCTCCTCAGAAGCCAGTAAAGGAATGATATTCTTCAAGATAGGGATAGAGTATTGATGCTATTGTTCAGGCCCAGGGGAGATGAAGGAGATAAAGCCCAAAGCTGGAGGTGTCCCTTTCTAGGAGTTGGTTCTCAGTAGAGTCCATCCTTCCTCCTAAAAGTTGGGTATTGGCTCCCAGCTTAGGTCGCTCGCTGCGGGAGCACTTAGATAGTAGGTGACAGTACCTGTGTTGGCTGCTGGGTAGGCTGTTCTGAAGACTGTTGCTCCAAGGACTGTTACATGGCTTGTACCACTGACTATGGGGACATGTCCCATCTCTTGCTGAGACTGCTGCGTGGTTTTGTAAGGACGCAGGTCTGAATCAAACTGACTCCATGACAGGCTTCAAGTTTCCCTCCGACCTTGGAGGCCTAAGTGTTGGTTTCTCAGAATCATTAGACAGTAAAAGGGCACACATTGCCCAAGGCCGGAAGGACCACCCTTGTAACACCCAATCAGGAATGGCCAGCTAACACCCTTAACATTCTTAAGGGCAGGCCTAAAAACAGAAGCTGTAGATAATCACTTATTGCTTAAGGCTAGTTACACCCTA
>NC_043707.1:24062283-24069801 GCF_006229205.1 Suricata suricatta
GTAAAGTCTGTGAGCCCGAGTTTAGGTCCAGTGAGCCTAAATCCGTAATAAAGCCCTTTGTTTTTGCATGCATGACTCAGTCTCCCTGGCAGTCTCTGGTTTGGGGGGACGATATTGAAATCTTGGGCATAACAGTTTGAGCACCACTGCCAACCAAGAGTAGGCTGGCGCAGCAGGAACAAGTGTGTCAGGGTTTCTGGAGAGCTTTTTTAGATCAGTGAAGAGTAGCCTTGCCCAGACCAAATACACTCAAGTTGCTGGTCACACCTCTTGGTTTTTAAAATGGAAAAGTCTATCATGTGATGGCCGCCCTTGCCATTACAATGGTGTCAGGGACACAGTGGTCCCCTCCACTTCAGAAGCAAGAGTTGGATAAGAAGGTCCTAATATCCAACTTCAAAACAATCTCAAAACATGTACTTAAAACAAATTCAAACCACAAACAAGCATTCAAAACATGGATTTGCAATAGTAACACATCCGTAGGCCATGCATCTCCTCCCCCATGTAATTCCCAGGTGTTTTCTATTTCAACTTCTCTCTCCTGTCTCTGGTGCACTCTCTTTTTCTCTCCGGTAAACCTTGCATCCTTTCAGCCTCCTTTGTGAAACAGGATTCCACTTAAACAGAAAAGAACAAAGAAATAGAGAAATGCCTCCAGGGTTGGGACCTCACCTGTAGTTCATTCCCATCTGAATCTGTGAAATTAGCACAGAATGAATGAGCACTTTGTTGAAATGGATGCAGTTACACCCCAAACCACAGGTAACCTGGGAGTTACCTTTAGCCCTTGAAGAGATTACCAAGAAAAAAGTCCAGTTTAACAAAGGGCATCATACAAAGCGGCACCAAGCCCCACCCTGCCGCCCTCTCTGTGGCCTGTCCCCTCGGTTATTATTAAATGCGGGAAGACTTCTGACCCCACTTCCTCTTCTAGGGCCCCATTCCCCTAGCTGTCCAAGGCCTCACCTCCGTGTTCCCTACTTATTGAAACCAATTAGCTGTATTTGTGGACTGATGGAACAGAATTAATTTGGAACCCATTCACACTAAAACCCACACTGGGATTGAACCAGCGTTTTATAGCCAATTATGGTCATTCTGTTCCCATTTTCCATTCTGGTTGGGTACTCGGTATTACCATCAGCAATAACTAGTCTTATATTTCCAGAAGCTCTCTAGACCTGGCTGGCTGGCCATCGTTCAGAGTCCTGTACTCCATGTGGCCAAAACGTCCCTTCCCTTCCCTCTCTGAAAGTGTGTGCCTCATCCTCAATTCTCTCTCAGTTAATGTCATCAGTCCTCACCCCATCAGGCTGTTATGCCCAGATCACAATATCGTCCCCCAAAACCAGAGACCGCCAGGGAGACGGAGTCACGCATGCAAAAGCAAAGGGCATTTATTATTACAGGCTTGAGCTCAGGCTCACAGACTTCACCAGTGCAGTGGATCTGTGCTGAGAGCCCCAAACAAGGGCTGAGCAGGGTTTTTATGGGTTTTGGGAAGGGGGCGTTACAGGAAATTGTGACACAGGTACAGTGATTCAATCATTATCGCATAACAGCATTGGCAGCAACTTTAACCATACAGTTTGTTTAGAGCATTCCTTACTTTTGGTGGGACCCAATCACAACATTTAGAGTATCTTTGAAAATAACCAATTACAGGGTGGGCCAAGGACCCCCACTTTGTAGGGTGTAACTAGCCTTAAGCAATAAGTGATTATCTATAACTTCTATCTCTAGGCCTGCCCTTAGGAGTGTTGAGCATTTTGGCTGGCCGCTTCTGATTGGGTGTTGCTAGGGTAGTCCCTGGTTGAGCAATCTGTGCTCTTTTATTGTCTAATGATTCTGGGAAACTGACACTTAGGCCTCCAAGGTCAGAGGGGAAACTTGAAACCTGTGTCAGTTTGGTTCAGACCTATGTCCTTTCAAGGCCAATAGAAACCCCAGCATCATCCTCAAAGCCCCCTCTCCTAGACTCTGGACACCTGAGCCCTCCTGGTTGACCACTCGGAAAAGTCTCGGATCCTGCTAGCCACGCTGGTTTAAAAATCAGTCTGATCCTGGGGTGCCTGGGGGGCTCAATCAGTTAAGCATCCAACTTTGTCTTGGGTCATGATCTCACAGTTCATGAACTTGAGCCCCAAGTGCTGTCAGCACAGAGCCCACCTCATATCCTCTATCCCCCTCTCTCCCTGCCCCTCCCTGTCCACGTTGTCTCTCAACAATACATAAACATTTAAAAAAATCAGTCTGATCCTTTCATTTGATTTTTTTTATAACCACTGAGGGCTCCCTGTGGCCTACAGCAAGGACTTCACAAATTTTAACTGTAAAAGGCCAAAGTGTGACTATTTCAGGCCTTGTGGGCCAAGCTGTCACTGTCGCAACTTCTCTGTTTTACAGGTGTAGTACCGAAGTGGTAGGACAGTAGACACACAGTGTATAATAAACAAGCATGGACGGGTTCCAAAGCAACTTTTTTTATAAAACAGGTGGGGAGCCAGATTTGGCCACAAGCCACCATTCGCCAACCCCTGGTCTGCAGGAGGAGGGCTCCCAAAGCCATCTTGCCCTCATCTCTTAATGTCAGATGATTCCGGTGTGACCCTTTCACAGAGTCGTCTCTCGTATGGAAGGACGTCCAAGGGGTTTTGTGTGGACTTGAATTATTGCTCTTGTCATCCTCTGGTATGAAGACCCCATTACCTCCATCTGTCCATCTAGACTATAATCTTCTCATAGCTTGGAAAGTTCCTTTTGCTCTATAACTGTTCTAGCACCGCAGATGGCCTGCAATAAGCCAAGAGCAACTCTTCATTGAATGAATGGCTGTATTAATCACCTCTAAGTATTCCTTTGTCTTTCACAGAGAAGGTGGAAATCTCTCGAAATCTCTTTTCTCACTGACCCAGCCCCTGTCTTTTTAATTCTCCTGAATAAAGACCACGAGGCTCCTATCTCGTATTTTCTGGTACATTTACGTGGGTATTTAATAACTGTTTTGCGGAACCGCACATCTCTGGTTTTGCCTTTCTTAATGATGTCTATCAACAGAACACATCTCGCTCATTAACAGAGCGATCACTTCTTGTGGCTAAAGCCCAGACTCTTCCTGAAGACACATTTCTGTGGAGACTAAACAGATTTTGCATCTAACAGGAATTGAGATGGGAAAAACCGTTGTTCCTCCTTACTGATGTGAGTTTGCAAAGGAGCGCTGTGAATTTCCGCAGCTTCTTCAAGGCCAGAGTGCTGGCCAATGCCTCTGGACTCTGGCTGGCATCTGGTGCCTGGAAGTCATCTCAGGCACACTGTATTGGGGTGGCCTGACGGGTGAATCCTTTCTGCATGATAGCCCGGCCTCTGCCGGTGTTTTTACCCGATTGGCTATGTCCTTAGGGAGCGTCATGGGACTGAAGGCTGGTACGTAGGGAGGCAGGTGGTCCGAGTGGTGGCTCTGATATTTTTAAGAAAATACACTGCTGGTGTAATGAGAAGTAAATCTGTTGGGCTCTGGAGCAGCGCAATTTCTTGTCCAGACCTTGCGTGGCCCCAGGACATCAGGGAAGAGGGGTGTTTACTTTCATACCCCACAAACCGACAGTGGGACAGGTCTCATCGCCGCCACTATCTCCTCTACCATGGCCTGCAAAGGCATCTTGGGATTGGAAGAATAGCATACCGTTGCCTGATGTGCACATATTGTGTGAGCATGAAATGCACTTAAAGACCAAAAGCACAGCATACTTATATAACCCTGAAGCCCCAGGGACTTTAGCCCAGAGAGGGAATAAATTCCAGGGAAAAGCACTCTGCATTACTGGGTTGCTCCTGAAACTTGATCTGTGGTCCCCACTTCCCAAGGATGTGGCCAGTGGCCAGAGCCCCTCTGCATTGCCAGCAGGCTGCCCTGTAGCCATAGGCAGGGGGTCCCCAGCCTGCTTCCGTGCCTCTGCTGGTTTTATGGGAATATTTCTCACACCCTGTTCTGCTATTAAAAATAAAAATAACATGAGGCACACCTCACATGTCTCTGGCTTCAAGACCCATTTCCTTCTAATAAGCTTCTCATTTGCCTGGGCTTTCCCTACCCTGGAAAGATTAAATCTCCAGAGGCTCCTATTATGGATTTCTAGTTTTGTACCTTTTTTTTTTTTGGTCCCGCTCTCTTACTTTGAAAGAAAATGAAGTTAGTGAGCTTGTCTGCCTCTGCAGAGACACACACACACACACACACACACACACACACACACACACAGAGGCACACACACACTCTACCTGTGAGCTAGGAGCAGATATTCTGGGCAAACAGATCATCTTTGTCCCACTTATGGAGGGAGGGGGGGCACAGAACTCTGAGCTGATTGACCTGTGCTGGGCTGGCTTGGGCTGGCCTGGTTATTTACGGCAGAACAGCAAACTGTGGGGCTTTGAAGCCTTGGGGGAGTGTGTCCCTTCACCAGACAGTTCAAGGGTGGAGGCTCTCTGATGCCAGGAGCCCAAGCGGGGGGGCAACTGTAAGGTAGCCCAGGCAGTGAGGTGGGGGTCAGGAGGCACACTGTCAAGGCCCTGTTTTCCAGGCCAAGTTCACAAACATCCCTGGTCCAGCCTCTCTGGGGCATCCAGTATAGGGACACAGGCTTGTTTGTTTGTAAGGTCTAGGACATACAGGGGATCCCAGGAATGAGGCTAGGCCCCGTCCACAGAAGGGGATCACCCTGTCAGAGTGCACATAACAGCCAGGGAGCTCAAGACCGAGTCTGAGGGAGGAGAGTGGAGATGTGACTCAGGAAAGGAGAACAGAGAGCAGAGCTCAACCCAAAGCTGGCCATCCAGATGGCCCACCTAGGACCCTGGCCTCTTCTTTGACTCCAGGCTGGACCCCTGTCATCATCTGACATTTTCCTCTGCTGCATGCTTTGTGCCAGTTCTGAAAGTAGAGGTCTAATGTAGAGGCTAAACCCCAACCCATTTTTCAGAAGGGGAGATTGAGGCTGAGAGGGAAGCCTGCCCCCATTGCAGGGCTGGGCCAGACTGACCTCCTGGTGGGCTGATCCCACCTTGGGAGACCCGTGTCTGCATCCGCCTGCCTTTGGCATCTGGGCTCAGGCTGTATGAGGCCATGGTCTCCACCCCACTGTCCTTCAGTGCCGAGTGCCCATGACCTCAAGCTGAGCCATGGCTCTGAGCTCTTTCCGGCCACCTGGGACTTGGTAGGAAAACATATGGCCGCCTTAGGAATCTTGGGCATGTTTCACTGGTGAGAAAAGCCTAGAAGTGCAGACAAACCCCTTAATTCAGAATTTGGACCAGACTGAAATTTTGTCTTTATCCTCAATGGAAAAAAAAGAGAGGCGTTTGAACAGCAGATTAATAGGGTATGAAGGAGAACGCAGGCTTCCTGTTCTTCTCTTAAACGCTTTAACAATGTCCACAGATCCACAGAAAAGGTCTGGAAGGACCTTAGGGATCCTCGTGGCCAACCCAGCTCATTTTACACATGAACAATCTGAGGCCTCGGGGTTTGGCTGTGGACCTAATTAGCTAATGCGGCTGGCCGGGAGCCTAGGGTCACGGCTCACAGGCTGGTCTTCTGTCTGCCGGAGCCCACACTTACTCTCAGAAAGCACTCAGCATGTAGAATCCACACCGATAGTGAGTTGGCTACTTGTATACGATCCTTACTTGTGCACGGAGGATCTACTATTGGACAGCTGTCTGGGTAGCGCCCCCTTCTGAATGTGGGTGGGAGTACCAAGATGGATGGTCCACTGACCAGCAGCTCAAAGGGGGAGAACATTGGCTGTGGTGAGCAAAGATGTTTTTGTGGAAGGACTGCCAAAATTGGGGCAGGTAAAGAGGAAGACAAGGCATTTCAGGTGGAAATACTGGCTGGGATAGTGCAGCAGTCTGAAAGTAGGGCCCCAGAGGTACAAGGTCCTTGTCCTTGGAGCCTCTAACTATATTCTGGGGAAAAAAGGCTTTTGCAGATGGTCTGTTGAGGATCTTGAGATGGGGCGCTTATTCTGGGTTGCCTGGGTGGGCCTGGATGCCATCACACGCATCCTGGTAAGTGAGAGGCAGGGGAAGATCCTAGATAGGAGAGAACAAGGTGATGAGGTGATGGAGGCGGAGAGATTGGAGTGACCTGGCCACAAGCCAAGGAATGACAGGCAGCCACCAAGAGCTGGAAGAGGCAAGGCACAGATTCTGCCTTAGGAGTGCACAACCCCGTCCACGCCTCGATTTTGGTCCAGTGATTCTGATTTCATGCTTCTGGCTTCCAGATGGTGAGAATGAGTTTCTGTTGTTTCAGGTCACCATGTTCGTGGTGATTTGTTACACCAGCCACAGGAAATTAGTATCAACTGGAAGGGACGAAGCTTGTTTGGGTAAGGGTGTGGCTCAAGGTATTTGTCAGATATTTGAAGATGTAGTAGGCCAATGGGTGAGGGCCAGTGTCTGGAGTTCCTGCAAGATTCTGCATGGATCTTTCCTTCCTGGCTGGGCCTAGGGCTCTGGAGGAGAACCATGGTGCCCAACGGATTGTTGGCCCTTCTCTGCAGTGCTGAATCCCAAGCTCCTTGGGTACACACGGCCACTACTTGGTAGACAGCATGATGGATGTTGGCAGCTGCTATCCCTTGGCTCGCCCGGGCCTTATTGATGACAAGTCAAAGCCAGCCAAGTCTGCTGTTCGGATCCCATTGACAAATCTGTCATCCTCAGACACCGGTCTTGAATTCCCGGTGGCCTGCCTTGTGGTGGTGGCATGTGTGGCCCAGGACTGATGGAGGGAGGGGCTCTGGGTGGAATGCAGAACAGCTCAGGTTGGGGGTCAGAGGACGGGCAATCCCCTGCTGAGTGGCGTGGCCATATTCAGAGCAGAGTCCAGTTCTCCGAGGGCCTGGAGAAGATGTGATTAAAGATGACTTTTGGGCTTTTATGACTCTCTTATCGATCTGAGGTTGTTTATAGCCATAAAACAGCTGTAAATTAGAGGCATGAGATAAAAACAAGAGGATACTTAACTCCTGTCTTCCTGGGAGGTGGAGAGAGCCCTCTGCACCTCTCCCTTCCTGCAAACGAATGGCCCAAGTTCAGAGGCGGCTCTCTCCTCACGGCTGAAGCCTAACTGCTCGTTCTGGCTCAGGAAGTGACCTCAGTTAACACGAGTTCCAGCTGGGACCACTGTCCCACTGTGCGCTGACTGTGGTATTTTAGGACAGTCAGGGCCTTCCGAAGCTGGTTTCCTTTCTTCCCTTCCCTTCCTTATTTCTCACCAATAATGTCAGTGCCATAGACCAAGCCATGTGACCACCGAACTTTCTTTGCTTTTCCCCTGTAGAGATCCGAGAGGCCTTTCGGGTCCTGGACCGAGATGGGAACGGCTTCATCTCCAAGCAGGAGCTGGGAATGGCCATGCGCTCTTTGGGGTACATGCCGAGTGAGGTGGAGCTGGCCATCATCATGCAACGCCTGGACATGGACGGTGAGACCCCGAGATGCAGC